>NC_052313.1:55377219-55392219 GCF_016432855.1 Salvelinus namaycush
CCTCTCTTTTCTATCTAGTCTGATCTCTCTTACGGACATACATATTGAAACAGGCACAGCTCTCCCCTCTCTCTGTCTGTCTGTCTGTCTGTCTGTCTGTCTGTCTGTCTGTCTGTCTGTCTGTCTGTCTGTCTGTCTGTCTGTCTGTCTTTTCTCTCTCATGGTTTTCCTCCCCTCACTCCCTGTCTCTCAGTATAACACTTAGTCCAAACCTCCAGCTGACTTTTATATATTGTAGGAATCATCTGTGATGTAAATCTCCAGTCCTGCTGTTTCAGACCGTTTGTGCCTTTGATGTTTTTCAAGCCGTGTGAAGAGATACTGTTCCAGGACAAGAGATACTGTTCCAGGACAAGAGATACTGTTCCAGGACAAGAGATACTGTTCCAGGACAAGAGATACTGTTCCAGGACAAGAGATACTGTTCCAGGACAAGAGGGAGGGAGGGAGGGAGGGAGGGAGGGAGGGAGGGAGGGAGGGAGGCAGGCAGGCAGGCAGGCAGGCAGGCAGGCAGGCAGGCAGGCAGGCAGGCAGGCAGGCAGGCAGGCAGGCAGGCAGGCAGGCAGGCAGGCAGGCAGGCAGGCAGGCAGGCAGGCACAGAAGACACACTGTCAGACTGCATTATATGATGCATCTCTGACTTTCTCCTCAGGCAAGGAGAGAGAGAGAGGAGAGAGGAGAGGAGAGAGAGAGAGGAGAGGGGTTATTTGGGAACACACACGCATGCAAGAGGAGAGAGAGTTCCACAAAGCTGTGAACGATCTGAGAGACAAGGCAAGAAGGCCCTTCTATGCCATCAAAAGGAACATAAAATTCAACATACCAATTAGGATCTGGCTCAAAATACTTGAATCAGTTATAGAACCTATTGCCCTTTATGGTTGTGAGGTCCGCTCACCAACCAAGAATTCACAAAATGGGACAAACACCAAATTGAGACTCTGCTTGCAGAATTCTGCAAAAATATCCTCCGTGTACAACGTAGAACACCAAATAATGCATGCAGAGCAGAATTAGGCCGATACCCGCTAATTATCAAAATCCAGAAAAGAGCCGTTAAATTCTACAACCACCTAAAAGGAAGTGATTCCCAAACCTTCCATAACAAAGCCATCACCTACAGAGAGATGAACCTGGAGAAGAGTCCCCTAAGCAAGCTGGTCCTGGGGCTCTGTTCACAAACACAAACAGACCCCACAGAGCCCCAGGACAGCAGCACAATTAGATCTAACCAAATCATAAGAAAACAAAAAGATAATTACTTGACACATTGGAAAGAATTTACATAAAATCAGAGCAAACTAGAATGCTATTTGGTCCAAAACAGAGAGTACACAGTGGCAGAATACCTGACCACTGTGACTGAACCAAAATTAAGGAAAGCTTTGACTATGTACAGACTCAGTGAGCCATAGCCTTGCTATTGAGAAAGGCCGCCGTAGGCAGACCTGGCTCTCAAGAGAAGACAGGCTATGTGCACACTGCCCACAAAATGAGGTGGAAACTGAGCTGCACTTCCTAACCTCCTGCCCAATGTATGACCATATTAGAGACACATATTTCCCTCAGATTACACAGATCCACAAAGAATTAGAAAACAAACACAATTTTGATAAAGTCTCATATCTACTGGGTGAAATACCACAGATTTGTGACCTGTTGCCACAAGAAAAGGGCAACCAGGGAAGAACAAACACCATTGTAAATACAACCCATATTTATGCTTTTGTACATTAACCGTTTGTACATCGTTACAACACTGTATATTTACATAATATGACATTTGAAATGTCTTTATTCTTTTGAAACTTCTGTATGTTAAATGTTAACTGTTAATTTTTATTGTTTATTTCACTTTGTATATTATCTACCTCACTTGCTTTGGCAATGTTAACATATGTTTCCCATGCCAATAAAGCCCCTTGAATTGAATTGAATTGAATTGAATTGGGAGAGGAGAGGAGAGGAGAGGAGAGGAGAGGAGAGGAGAGGAGAGGAGAGGAGAGGAGAGGAGAGGAGAGGAGAGGAGAGGAGAGGAGAGGAGAGGAGAGGAGAGGAGAGGAGAGGAGAGGAGAGGGAAAGAAATAGAGTGTGGGGGATGAATCAGAATTCGTTGTTACGTCATTGTTACGTCATGCCAATAAAGTAAATTGAATTGAATTGGAGAGAGAGAGAGAGAGAGAGAAAAAAACGGAAAGCACAAAGTCATTTTACCAAACATCCCCTTTTCTAGAAGCACTCTGATATTCACATGACTGGACCACAGCGCTGTGAAGTTCCTCTTTCTGAAGGACTAAAGACAGATGAATATGGTCAACCACATGACTCCATCATCTTATATCCAACAGACATTTCCTTTTTAGCAGAATTCTATTACAAAGCCAAAGTTCACATTTCCCTTTTGGTGATGCCATTCTCTGCCATAAGATGAAACATCATTGTAATGCTGTACCAGGCTATACCCGCCCTCCCCCCCATGATGAGAAGCTTCCATCTGTATCCCGCCCTCCCCCCCATGATGAGAAGCTTCCATCTGTATCCCGCCCTCCCCCCCATGATGAGAAGCTTCCATCTGTATCCCCCCCTCCCCCCCCATGATGAGAAGCTTCCATCTGTATCCCGCCCCCCCCCCCCCATGATGAGAAGCTTCCACCTGTATCCCGCCCTCCCCCCCATGATGAGAAGCTTCCATCTGTATCCCGCCCTCCCCCCCATGATGAGAAGCTTCCATGTCCATCTGTGTGTCCCCAGATGAACCCTTCTGTTGTACTGTAGTCTACTATCAGGATACTTCAACACAGTGGAGGGGGGCTTTGTAAATCCCTCGTAGACACACACACACACACACACACACACACACACACACACACACACACACACACACACACACACACACACACACACACACACACACACACACACACACACACACACACACACACACACACACACACACACACACGTCATCCCCTCGCTCTACCAACAGACACCAGATGTCAAAGCTCCAGCGCCTGCAGTCTGTCCCTCCAACCCTGGATTCTGACACTGTCCTGTGTCTCAGTGCTGGACAGCCTCTCCCTGGTTCTCCTGTCCCCCCAGGGAGTTGGCAGTGTGATGTGGCTGACTGACCCCTCTCATCCCTGGGGTTCCTACATCGATCTGCTCCCCTCTCCTGGACAGATCGTTAACCTGTCCTCTGATCTGACACTGACGTGTGGGTGTGTGTGGGCAGCATGTTAGTGAGCCTATACAGGACTTGTTTTATGAGAGCCAGTTTGTCTGCCCTGTTCCAGATGTGTTATCCACATTTGACCAGGAGAGTGATGGCTGGGACTACAGTGTTGCTGCGTTACTAGACAAGCCAGTAACTAGGGTTACGGATGGAAGCAATTTAGTGAAATTACATTCAATCACCTGTGTGGGAGTGTTTTTGTGTTCATGCGAGTATGCACTTGTGTGTGTGGCAGGTTTTCTTTCCCTGTACTATAAATCAGTACAGATGTAATTACAGTATGTTATGGTGACTGATAAAACCACTAGAGATGAGAAACGTTACTGATGGAGTCTGTACCGTAACACAACATAACAGACCGTTAGAGATGAGAAACGTTACTGACGGAGTCTGTACCGTAACACAACATAACAGACCGTTAGAGATGAGAAACGTTACTGATGGAGTCTGTACCGTAACACAACATAACAGACCGTTAGAGATGAGAAACGTTACTGATGGAGTCTGTACCGTAACACAACATAACAGACCGTTAGAGATGAGAAACGTTACTGACGGAGTCTGTACCGTAACACAACATAACAGACCGTTAGAGATGAGAAACGTTACTGATGGAGTCTGTACCGTAACACAACATAACAGACCGTTAGAGATGAGAAACGTTACTGATGGAGTCTGTACCGTAACACAACATAACAGACCGTTAGAGATGAGAAACGTTACTGATGGAGTCTGTACCGTAACACAACATAGCAGACCGTTAGAGATGAGAAACGTTACTGATGGAGTCTGTACCGTAACACAACATAACAGACTGTTAGAGATGAGAAACGTTACTGATGGAGTCTGTACCGTAACACAACAGACCGTTAGAGATGAGAAACGTTACTGACGGAGTCTGTACCGTAACACAACATAACAGACCGTTAGAGATGAGAAACGTTACTGACGGAGTCTGTACCGTAACACAACATAACAGACCGTTAGAGATGAGAAACGTTACTGACGGAGTCTGTACCGTAACACAACATAACAGACCGTTAGAGATGAGAAACGTTACTGATGGAGTCTGTACCGTAACACAACATAACAGACCGTTAGAGATGAGAAATGTTACTGATGGAGTCTGTACCGTAACACAACATAACAGACCGTTAGAGATGAGAAACGTTACTGACGGAGTCTGTACCGTAACACAACACAACAGACCGTTAGAGATGAGAAACGTTACTGACGGAGTCTGTACCGTAACACAACATAACAGACCGTTAGAGATGAGAAACGTTACTGACGGAGTCTGTACCGTAACACAACATAACAGACCGTTAGAGATGAGAAACGTTACTGATGGAGTCTGTACCGTAACACAACATAACAGACCGTTAGAGATGAGGAACGTTACTGATGGAGTCTGTACCGTAACACAACATAACAGACCGTTAGAGATGAGAAACGTTACTGATGGAGTCTGTACCGTAACACAACATAACAGACATATATAAAGTTGTTGATTGCACAGTCAGAGGTAGTATATATAGGGAATAGGCCTGTCTATGTAATACGTCTCTATATAGGGAATAGGCCTGTCTATGTAATATGTCTCTATATAGGGAATAGGCCTGTCTATATAATATGTCTCTATATAGAGAATAGGCCTGTCTATGTAATATGTCTCTATATAGAGAATAGGCCTGTCTATGTAATATGTCTCTATATAGGTAATAGGCCTGTCTATGTAATATGTCTCTATATAGGGAATAGGCCTGTCTATATATTACGTCTCTATATAGGGAATAGGCCTGTCTATATAATATGTCTCTATATAGGGAATAGGCCTGTCTATGTAATATGTCTCTATATAGGGAATAGGCCTGTCTATGTAATATGTCTCTATATAGGGAATAGGCCTGTCTATATAATATGTTTCTATATAGGGAATAGGCCTGTCTATGTAATATGTCTCTATATAGGGAATAGGCCTGTCTATATATTACGTCTCTATATAGGGAATAGGCCTGTCTATATAATATGTCTCTATATAGGGAATAGGCCTGTCTATGTAATATGTCTCTATATAGGGAATAGGCCTGTCTATGTAATATGTCTCTATATAGGGAATAGGCCTGTCTATATAATATGTCTCTATATAGGGAATAGGCCTGTCTATGTAATATGTCTCTATATAGGGAATAGGCCTGTCTATATATTACGTCTCTATATAGGGAATAGGCCTGTCTATGAAATATGTCTCTATATAGGGAATAGGCCTGTCTATATATTATGTCTCTATATAGGGAATAGGCCTGTCTATGAAATATGTCTCTATATAGGGAATAGGCCTGTCTATGAAATATGTCTCTATATAGGGAATAGGCCTGTCTATGTAATATGTCTCTATATAGGGAATAGGCCTGTCTATATAATATGTCTCTATATAGGGAATAGGCCTGTCTATATAATATGTCTCTATATAGGGAATAGGCCAATGATTTTTGATTCAGCTCCTGTATGTCCATATAATATGTCTCTATATATGTACTATGTCTCTATCTATGTAGTATATCTCTATATATGTAATATGTCTCTATATATGTAATATGTCTCTATATATGTAATATGTCTCTATGTAATACCTCTATATATGTAATATGTCTCTATATATGTCTCTATGTAATATCTCTATATATGTAATATGTCTCTATGTAATATCGCTATATATGTAATATGCCTCTATATATGTCTCTATGTAATATCGCTATATATGTAATATGTCTCTATATATGTAATATGTCTCTATATATGTAATATGTCTCTATGTAATACCTCTATATATGTAATATGTCTCCATGTAATACCTCTATATATGTAATATGTCTCTATGTATGTCTCTATGTAATATCTCTATATATGTAATATGTCTCTATATATGTAATATATCTCTATATAAAAAATCTCTATTTATGTCATATGTCTCTATATATGTAATATGTCTATATGTAATATCTCTATGTATGTAATATGTCTCTATGTAAATTGTCTCTATATAAGTAATATGTCTTTATGTAATATGTCTCTATATATGTAATATGTCTCTATGTAAAATATCTCTATATATGTAATATGTCTCTAAATATGTAATATGTCTCTATATAAAATATCTCTATTTATGTCATATGTCTCTATATATGTAATATGTCTATATGTAATAACTCTATGTATGTAATATGCCTCTATATATGTAATATGCCTCTATATATGTAATATGTCTATATGTAATAACTCTATGTATGTAATATGTCTCTATGTAAAATGTCTCTATATAAGTAATATGTCTCTATATAAGTAATATGTCTTTATGTAATATGTCTCTATACAAGTAACATGTCTACATATATGTAATATGTCTCTATATATGTAATATGTCTTTATATAAGTAATATGTCTTTATGTAATATCTCTATATATGTAATATGTCTCTATGTAAAATGTCTCTATATATGTAATATGTCTCTATATAAGTAATATGTCTTTATGTAATATGTCTCTATACATGTAATATGTCTCTATACATGTAATATGTCTCTATATATGTAATATGTCTCTATATATGTAATATGTCTCTATGTAAAATGTCTCTATATAAGTAATATGTCTTTATGTAATATGACTCTATGTAAGTAATATGTCTCTATGTAATATGTCTCTATATATGTAATATGTCTCTATATATGTCTCTCTGTAATATGTCTCCATGTAATATGACTCTATGTAATATGACTCTATGTAACATGTCTCTATATATGTAATATGTCTCTATATATGTAATATGTCTCTATGTAATATGTCTCTATGTAATTTGACTCTATGTAATATGTCTCTATATATGTAATATGTCTCTATATATATCTCTATGTAATATGTCTCTATGTAATATGACTCTATGTAATATGACTCTATGTAATATGTCTCCATATTTGTAACATGTCTCTATGTAATATCTCTATATATGTAATATGCCTCCATATATGTCTCTATGTAATATGTCTCTATGTAATATGTCTCTATGTAATATGACTCTATGTAATATGTCTCTATATATGTAATATGTCTCTATATATGTAAAATGTCTATATAAGTAATATGTCTTTATGTAATATGACTCTATGTATTTAATATGTCTTTATGTAATATGTCTCTATATATGTAACATGTCTCGATGTAATATCTCTATATATGTAATATGTCTCTATGTAATATCTCTATATATGTAATATGTCTCTATATATGTAATATGTCTCTATATATGTCTCTATGTAATATGTCTCTATGTAATATGACTCTATGTAATATGACTCTATGTAATATGACTCTATGTATGTAATATGTCTCTATATATGTAATACCGTTGAAGTCAGAAGTTTACATACACCTTAACCAAATACATTTAAATTCAGTTTTTCAAAATTCCTGACATTTAATCCCTGTAAAAATTCCCTGTTTTAGGTCAGTTAGGATCACCACTTTATTTTAGGAATGTGAAATGTCAGAATAATAGTAGTGATTTATTTCAGCTTTTATTTCTTTCATCACATTCCCAGTGGGTCAGAAGTTTACATACACTCAATTAGTATTTGGTAGCATTGCCTTTAAATTGTTTAAATTGCGTCAAACGTTTTGGGTAGCCTTCCACAAGCTTCCCACAATAAGTTGGGTGATTTTGGCCCATTCCTCCTGACAGAGCTGGTGTAACTGAGTCAGGTTTGTAGGCCTCCTTGCTCGCACACACTTTTCAGTTCTGCCCGCAAATTGTCTATAGGATTGAGGTCAGGGCTTTGTGATGGCCACTCTAATACCTTGACTTTGTTGTCCTTAAGCCATTTTGCCACAACTTTGGAAGTATGCTTTGGGTCATTGTCCATTTGGAAGACCCATTGCGATGAAGCTTTAACTTCCTGACTGATGTCTTGAGATGTTGCTTCAATATATCCACATAATTTTCCTTCCTCAGGATGCCATCTATTTTGTGAAGTGCACCAGTCCCTCCTGCAGCAAAGCACCCCCACAACATGATGCTGCCACCCCCGTGCTTCACGGTTTGGATGGTGTTCTTCGACTTGCAAGCCTCCCCCTTTTTCCTCCAAACATAACGATGATCATTATGGCCAAACAGTTCTATTTTTGTTTCATTAGACCAGAGGACATTTCTCCAAAATGTACAATCTTTGTCCCCATGTGCAGTTGCAAACCGTTGTTTGTTTTTTTATGGCGGTTTTGGAGCAGTGGCTTCTTCCTTGCTGAGCAGCCTTTCAGGTTATGTCGATATAGGACTTGTTTTACTGTGGATATAGATACTTTTGTACCAGTTTCCTCCAGCATCTTCACAAGGTCCTTTGCTGTTGTTCTGGGATTGATTTGCACTTTTCGCACCAAAGTACGTTCATCTCTAGGAGACAGAACACGTCTCCTTCCTGAGCGGTATGACGGCTGCGTGGTTCCATGGTGTTTATACTTGCGTACTATTGTTTGTACATATGAAAGTGGTACCTTCAGGCGTTTGGAAATTGCTCCCAAGGATGAATCAGACTTGTGGAGGTCTACAATTTTTTTCTGAGGTCTTGGCTGATTTCTTTTGATTTTCACATGATGTCAAGCAAAGGTTTGAAGGTAGGCCTTGAAATACATCCACAGGTACACCTCCAATAGACTCAAATGATGTCAATTAGCCTATCAGAAGCTTCTAAAGCCATGACATCATTTTCTGGAATTTTCCAAGCTGTTTAAAGGCACAGTCAACTTAGTGTATGTAAACTTCTGACCCACTGGAATTGTGATACAGTGAACTATAAGTGAAATAATCTGTCTGTAAACAATTGTTGGAAAAATGACTTGTGTCATGCACAAAGTAGATGTCCTAACTGACTTTCCAAAACTATAGTTTGTTAACAACAACATTTGTGGAGTGGTTGAAAAACGAGTTTTAATGACTCCAACTTAAGTGTATGTAAACTTCCGACTTCAACTGTATGTCTGTATGTAATATGTCTCTATATAAGTAATATGTCTCTATATATGTAATATGTCTCTATATAAGTAATATGTCTGTTTGTAATATGTCTCTATATATGTAATATGTCTCTATATATGTAATATGTCTGTATGTAATATGTCTCTATATATGTAATATGTCTCTATATAAGTAATATGTCACTATATATGTAATATGTCTCTATATATGTAATATGTCTCTATATAAGTAATATGTCTGTATGTAATATGTCACTATCTATGTAATATGTCCCTATATATGTAATATGTCTCTATATATGTAATATGTCTCTATATATGTAATATGTCTCTATATAATTAATATGTCTGTATGTAATATGTCTCTATATATGTAATGTGTCTCATGCAATACGGCTCTCAGTATCACAACATAAACTGCTCCAGTAATAAACTGCTACCCCTCAGGGGACCTATACTGAGCAAAAATATACACGCATACAAATACAACATGTAAAGTGTTGGTACCATGTTTCATGAGCTGAAATAAAAGCTTACTTTTCTCAAATAGTGTTCACAGATTTGTTTACATCTCTGTTTGTGAGCATTTCTCCTTTGCCAAGATAATCCATCCACCTGACAGGTGTGGCATATCAAGAAGCTGATTAAACAGCATGATCATTACACAGGTGCACCTTGTGCTGGGGACAATAAAAAATCCACTCTTAAATGTGCAGTTTTGTCACACAACACACTGTTACAGATGTCTCAAGTTTTGGCATGCTGACTGCAGGAATGTCCACCAGAGCTGTTGTCAGAGAATTAAATGTTTATTTCTCTACGAAAGCCGTCTCCAATGTTGTTTTAGAATTTGGCAATGCATCCAATCGGCCTCACAACCACAGACCTTGTGGAAACACTCCATATCCGGCTTCCTCACCTGCGGGATCGTCTGAGACCAGCCACCTGTACACAGCCCATCTGTAAATCGCCCATCCAACCAACTACCTACCTCATCCCCATATTTGTTTTTGTTTTCCTGCTCTTTTGCACACCGGTATTTCTACTTGCACATCCTCATCTGCACATATTTCACTCCAGTGTAAATTGCTAAATTGTAATTACTTCGCCACTATTGGCCTATTTATTGCCTTACCTCCTTACTCCATTTGCACACACTGTATACACATTTTTCTATTGTGTTATTGACTGTACGTTTGTTTATCCCATGTGTAACTCTGTGTTGTTTTTTGTCGCACTGCTTTGCTTTATCTTGGCCAGGTCGCAGTTATAAATGAGAACTTGTTCTCAACTGGTCTACCTGGTTAAATAAAGGTGATATAAAATAATACAACCTGGACAGCTGATGACATTGTGGGTTTGACACAACCGAAGAATTTCTGCACAAAACTGTCAGAAACTGTCTCAGGGAAGCTCATCTGCGTGCCATCGTCACCAGAGTCTTGTTCTGACTGCAGTTTGGCGTCGTCACCGACTTCAGTGGACAAATGATCACCTTCGATGGCCACTGGCACGCTGGAGAAGTGTGATCTTCACGGATGAATCCCGGTTTCAACTGTACCGGGCAGATGACAGTATGGCGTGGTGTGGGTGAGCAGTTTGCTGAACATTGTGAACAGAGTGCTCCATGGTGGTGGTGGTGTTATGGTATGTGCAGGTTTAAGCTACAGACAAAGAACACAATTGCAATTGCAATTGCAACACAATGCAACACAAGTGCATTTTATTGATGGCAATTTGAATGCACAGAGATACCGTGAGGAGATCCTGAGGCCCATTGTCGTGCCATTCATCAGCCGCCATCACCTCATGTTTCAGCATGATAATGCACAGCCCCATGTTGCAAGGATCTGTACACAATTCCTGGAAGCTGAAAATGCCCCAGTTCTTCCATGGCCTGCATACTCACCAGACATGTCACCCAATGAGCATGTTTGGGATGCTCTGGATCGAACGTGTACAACAGCGTATTCCAGTTCCCTCCAATATACAGCAACTTTGCACAGCCATTGAAGAGGAGTGGGACAACATTCCACAATCAGCCTAATCAACTCTATGTGAAGGAGATGTGTCGCGCTGCATGATGCAAATGGTGGTCCCACCAGATACTGACTGGTTTTCTGATCCACGCCCCTAAGTTTTCTTTTCAAGGCATCTGTGACCAACAGATGCATATCTGTTTTCCCGGTCATGTGAAGTCCATAGACTAGGGCCTAATGAATCTATTTCAATTGACTGATTTCCTTATGTGAACTGTAACTCAGTAAAATATTGTAAAATATTGCATGTTGCGTTTATGTTTTTGTTCAGTGTACATAATATTGATATGTTGAAGAAGATCAGGACAGAGAACGAAACTGGAAAGGGGTGTGTGTGTGTGAATGGACAAACAAAAATTTGACCAACTGGGATCATTTTTTGTTGGTCCCCACAAGGTCAAATGCTCTTTCTAGGGGGTTTAGGGTTCAAGTTAGAAGTAGAGTTTGAATGAGGTTTAGGGTTAGGAGCTAGGGTTATGTTTAGGGTTGAGGTTAGGGTTAGGAGCTAGGGTTATGTTTAGGGTTGAGGTTAGGGTTAGGGTTAGGAGCTAGGGTTATGTTTAGGGTTGAGGTTAGGGTTAGGGTTAGGAGCTAGGGTTATGTTTAGGGTTGAGGTTAGGGTTAGGGTTAGGCGCTAGGGTTATGTTTAGGGTTGAGGTTAGGGTTAGGATCTAGGGTTATGTTTAGGGTTGAGGTTAGGGTTAGGGTTAGGAGCTAGGGTTATGTTTAGGGTTGAGGTTAGGGTTGAGGTTAGGGTTAGGAGCTAGGGTTATGTTTAGGGTTGAGGTTAGGGTTAGGATCTAGGGTTATATTTAGGGTTGAGGTTAGGGTTAGGAGCTAGGGTTATGTTTAGGGTTGAGGTTAGGGTTGAGGTTAGGGTTAGGAGCTAGGGTTATGGTTAGGGTTGAGGTTAGGGTTAGGGTTGGGGTTAGAGAGGGAAGGAGAGAGGGGAGAGGGAAAGGAGAGAGAGGGGAGAGGGAGGGAGATAGATGGGGAGAAGGGAGAGGGGAGAGGGAGGGGAGAGAGGGGAGAGGGAAAGGAGAGAGAGGGGAGAGGGAGGGAGGAGAGGGGGAGGGAGGGAAGGAGGAGAGGGGGAGGGAGGGAGGGAGGGAGGGAGGGAGGGGAGAGAGAAGCTGTGACTCTGGTTGACTGTGAATGTCTCTGGTTGATTGTGATTGACTGCAGTCATAATCACAACACCTCATAGACTGTAACTTACTTTACTAACGCTGGTAAAGTTGTGGTAAATCTCCTCTCTTCTGCAAGTTGATACAAATCATAACTGTTGCGACAAGGCTCATATATTAGATAAAATACAGTAACCTCTCTGGGAGCCTGATGTTACTAATCCTAAACCCTTTCCCACCACCTCTTCTCTTCTCTCTGAATGGAAGACTAAACACTACAGGGAGAGAATGTGTTTCTGGAACAAGAAGAGAGATACAGGAGCTGAAAAAGGTTGTCCAACCAAACACTACTTCCCACTTTCAGAGACACTGGCTGCATCCCAAATATAACCCTATTCCCTATGGAGACTGGTCAAAATGGAACCCTATTCCCTCTGGAGACTGGTCTAAATGGAACCCTATTCCCTATGGGGACTGGTCTAAATGGAACCCTATTCCCTATGGAGAATGGTCTAAATGGAACCCTATTCCCTATGGGGACTGGTCAAAATGGAACCCTATTCCCTATGGGGACTGGTCTAAATGGAACCCTATTCCCTATGGGGACTGGTCAAAATGGAACCCTATTCCCTATGGGAACTGGTCTAAATGGAACCCTATTCCCTTTGGGGACTGGTCAAAATGGAACCCTATTCCCTATGGGGACTGGTTAAAATGGAACCCTATTCCCTATGGGGACTGGTCTAAATGGAACCCTATTCCCTATGGGGACTGGTCAAAATGGAACCCTATTCCCTCTGGGGACTGGTCTAAATGGAACCCTATTCCCTGTGGGGACTGGTCTAAATGGAACCATATTCCCTATGGGGACTGGTCTAAATGGAAACCTATTCCCTATGGGGACTGGTCAAAATGGAACCCTATTCCCTACGAGGACTGGTCTAAATGGAAACCTATTCCCTATGGGGACTGGTCTAAATGGAAACCTATTCCCTATGGGGACTGGTCAAAATGGAACCCTATTCCCTACGAGGACTGGTCTAAATGGAAACCTATTCCCTATGGGGACTGGTCTAAATGGAACCCTATTCCCTACGGGGACTGGTCAAAATGGAACCCTATTCCCTACGAGGACTGGCCTAAATGGAACCCTATTCCCTACGGGGACTGGTCTAAATGGAACCCTATTCCCTATAGGAACTGGTCTAAATGGAACCCTATTCCCTCTGGGCACTGGTCTAAATGGAACCCTATTCCCTCTGGGGACTGGTCTAAATGGAACCCTATTCCCTATAGGAACTGGTCTAAATGGAACCCTATTCCCTCTGGGCACTGGTCTAAATGGAACCCTATTCCCTCTGGGGACTGGTCTAAATGGAACCCTATTCCCTATAGGAACTGGTCTAAATGGAACCCTATTCCCTATAGGAACTGGTCTAAATGGAACCCTATTCCCTCTGGGCACTGGTCTAAATGGAACCCTATTCCCTCTGGGGACTGGTCTAAATGGAACCCTATTCCCTATAGGAACTGGTCTAAATGGAACCCTATTCCCTCTGGGGACTGGTCTAAATGGAACCCTATTCCCTCTGGGGACTGGTCTAAATGGAACTCTATTCCCTATAGGAACTGGTCTAAATGGAACCCTATTCCCTCTGGGCACTGGTCTAAATGGAACCCTATTCCCTCTGGGGACTGGTCTAAATGGAACCCTATTCCCTCTGGGGACTGGTCTAAATGGAACCCTATTCCCTCTGGGGACTGGTCTAAATGGAACCCTATTCCCTCTGGGGACTGGTCTAAATGGAACCCTATTCCCTATAGGAACTGGTCTAAATGGAACCCTATTCCCTCTGGGCACTGGTCTAAATGGAACCCTATTCCCTCTGGGGACTGGTCTAAATGGAACCCTATTCCCTATAGGAACTGGTCTAAATGGAACCCTATTCCCTCTGGGCACTGGTCTAAATGGAACCCTATTCCCTACGAGGACTGGTCTAAATGGAACCCTATTCCCTCTGGGGACTGGTCTAAATGGAACCCTATTCCCTATAGGGACTGGTCTAAATGGAACCCTATTCCCTATAGGAACTGGTCTAAATGGAACCCTATTCCCTCTGGGCACTGGTCTAAATGGAACCCTATTCCCTCTGGGCACTGGTCTAAATGGAACCCTATTCCCTCTGGGCACTGGTCTAAATGGAACCCTATTCCCTCTGGGGACTGGTCTAAATGGAACCCTATTCCCTCTGGGCACTGGTCTAAATGGAACCCTATTCCCTCTGGGCACTGGTCTAAATGGAACCCTATTCCCTCTGGGCACTGGTCTAAATGGAACCCTATTCCCTCTGGGGACTGGTCTAAATGGAACCCTATTCCCTCTGGGCACTGGTCTAAATGGAACCCTATTCCCTCTGGGGACTGGTCTAAATGGAAACCTATTCCCTCTGGGCACTGGTCTAAATGGAACCCTATTCCCTCTGGGCACTGGTCTAAATGGAACCCTATTCCCTCTGGGCACTGGTCTAAATGGAACCCTATTCCCTCTGGGCACTGGTCTAAATGGAACCCTATTCCC
>NC_052313.1:55394719-55448982 GCF_016432855.1 Salvelinus namaycush
GCAGAGGAGCATCGTCACCGTGGCAATAGCTGCCTACCTGGATGGCTGAGCACTTCCTCCCTCCCCCTCAGTGACTACTGTTACTACCCATGTGACTGGTGAGGTTTGGTAACTACTCTCTACCTCCCCCTCAGTGACTATTGTTACTACCCATGTTACTGGTGAGGTTTGGTAACTACTCTCTACCTCCCCCTCAGTGACTACTGTTATTACCCATGTGACTGGTGAGGTTTGGTAACTACTCTCTACCTCCCCCTCAGTGACTACTGTTACTACCCATGTTACTGGTGAGGTTTGGTAACAACTCTCTATCTCCCCCTCAGTGACTACTGTTACTACCCATGTTACTGGTGAGGTTTGGTAACTACTCTCTACCTCCCCCTCAGTGACTACTGTTACTACCCATGTTACTGGTGAGGTTTGGTAACTACTCTCTACCTCCCCCTCAGTGACTATTGTTACTACCCATGTTACTGGTGAGGTTTGGTAACTACTCTCTACCTCCCCCTCAGTGACTACTGTTACTACCCATGTTACTGGTGAGGTTTGGTAACTACTCTCTACCTCCCCCTCAGTGACTACTGTTACTACCCATGTTACTGGTACCTAGTCCAACCTCAGTCCACCTATCTGTGTCTCCATAGATCAACACCAAACTAGATAATGTAGCCTAGTCCAACCTCAGTCCACCTCTCTGTGTCTCCATAGATCAACACCAAACTAGATAATGTAGCCTAGTCCAACCTCAGTCCACCTCTCTGTGTCTCCATAGATTAACACCAAACTAGATAATGTAGCCTAGTCCAACCTCAGTCCACCTCTCTGTGTCTCCATAGATCAACACCAAACTAGATCCAACACAATCTCAAACTATACGATTCAAACAAAAAACTAAACCGATCATTCGTATCATAGGACAGGAGGGCTCCACCAATGGCACGCGAGGCCTTTGGGCAGGAGGCGGAGCCTTAGTGGGTTGAATCTAGAGGTCTAGAGGTCATGACAGCTGGCTAGGGGTGTCAGACAGATCATCAGATGTGAGAAAGAGCCAAGATGGCGTCTCTGTGAGAGGTTGTGTTTTCTCGCTTGTCAAAGCGACATTGAGGGTTAGGTGGTTAACAGTCTAACATTGGCTATCAAAGTTGAAATAAACTAACTATACCTTGTTTTAGCGACATAGGACAAGTTTAGAGTTAGTTTTTGCCAAGTTGAATGGAAAAGAACACGACAGGAAGACAACAGTAGACGGAATATCCAAGCCTCACAGAAGACGGCAGGCATGCTAGCTAGCTACGACGAGAGCCAGAGCAGCATGGATACACAAGATGCCGCGAGCTCAATCAAGAGAAAGAACAAAACTGACCAGGATGAAATCTTTGTAACTTATTTACCTCAGACCCCAATTAAAAATCCACCGGTGAAAGAAGTGAGAGAGAAAATTTCTATGTTGGAACTTTTCTCTGCAATCCAGTCCCTGTCTACTAAACAAGACGCCACGCTCTCCAACGTGTCCATCATAGAGCGGGCTACCGAAGAAACATCAAAGAAGATCGATCATTTGTCAGAAACTGTCAATCAGCTTCACAAAATTGTGAGCGAGAACAAGGAAAAGATTACGTTCCTAGAGAATGAGTTGAAGAAACTGCAATCCCAACATAATGAGCTGTGTGAGAATGTAGCTGAACTTCAAAGGTACTCTCGCAGGTGGAATCTGAAAACCCAAGGTGTAAAAGAGGGAGAGGATATTAGGGAAGCAGTCATTAATATCCTGGGAAAGGTGTCTCCGTGCATCAAAGACAAGCTAAGAGACGTGATCGACGTGGTTCATCGACTTGGGAAACAAAGATCTGATGGACCCCCTCGCAATATCATTTTTCCATTACAGGGACATCATCTGGAAAATGGCCAAGGGGAACAAGGTTCTGGACGAGAAGAAGCTCCGCATCAAAGAGGTTCTGATAGCACAGGATCAGACTGCCAGGGAGAAACTGTGGCCGCTGATACAGAAGGCACGACAAGAGGGAAAGAAGGCGGGGTTCAAGGGCCCACACGCGTTTATCGAAGGAAGAATGATTACTGGGTAACTCTGTTGACATGAACCATACTGGAACTGTGAGTACTACCATGAGTACATTTAATGTACTGCCACGAGTTAATGCACCGTGCGAACTACAATTTGCACTTGCCAACTAAAACTAGGGGGGGGGGGGGGGGGGGATTTGTTATTCTGTTAACCACCGCTACCTCAGCTGAGCGTAGTTTTCCGTCAGAGTAATCCTCTCAAGGTTCACTGTTTGTTTTATTGTTCACATTAATACTTCTGTTATCTAGTTTGTGTTCTTTCTGTTTTTAATGCAGGAGTTTGTTTTCAACTCACTCAGTATCGTTAGTCTGAATGCTCAGGGTCTGAGAGATCTAACTGAAAGGAAAGCCTTATTTTTATCTTGTAAACACAGTAACTCAGATTTTGTTCTTCTTCAGGAAACTAATTCGTGTGAAAGTGATTTGAAATGTTGTAAATCACAATGGGGAGA
The DNA here is from genome assembly GCF_016432855.1 of Salvelinus namaycush. Classification (NCBI taxonomy): domain Eukaryota; kingdom Metazoa; phylum Chordata; class Actinopteri; order Salmoniformes; family Salmonidae; genus Salvelinus; species Salvelinus namaycush. Next base: position 55,397,254 of record NC_052313.1, read on the forward strand.
CATGGCCTATTTCAGTCATGGATCAAACCATTCTGCTGGTGTTTTGACACTTATACACAAGTTTAAAGGTGACATTCAAGAATCCACATCTTCACAGGACGGGAGATGGGTCATAGTAACTGTTAAACTTGACAATGCTATTTTCATCATCTGTGATGTGTATGGACATTACTCACATGCTCCAAATAAGACCCCTTTTACCCAATTTACCAGGAAAGTACAGGATTTAAACAACAAATACTCAGAGGCTTTTCTAATGATTTCAGGGGATTTTAATGTAACACCTGATGCATCTGTTGATCGTTTTCCTCCTAGAACGAGTCAAAACCCTCAAAATAGTAACATTATTACTTCATTATGCAAGGATCTCTGTGTTGAGGATGCCTGGCGTTATTTCAATCCGGATGCAAAGGGTTATACCTGGACCAACAAAACTATGGCACGTAAATCTAGAATTGATTTATTCCTAATTCACCCGTTTTGTTACAATTTGTTATAGATGTAGATCATCAGTGGGCTCCTTTTCTGATCATCACTTGATTTCCCTGAATTTACAAGCTACTAAAAAAATCAAAAGGTACCCGACAATATTGGAAATGAAACAACACACTTCTTAAAGATCCTATTGTCATTGGAAACATCAAATCGTTAGCCAAATATATTTTTGCAAGACTTGGGTCATGGAAGTAGATGGGAATTTTTCAAATATAAAGTCAGAGCCATTAAATGTGCCAAAGAGCTGATGCACTTAAAGAACCTTAGAGAAAAAGAGTTGATGAGCAAGCTTGACAGTTTTCTAAAGAAAGATAATCTATCTGAAGAAGAAGAGTCTGTATTTAAATCTTTACAACTGGAATTAGAACTGCTTTACACGGATCAAAGGGCGCCTTTGTCAGGTCAAAGGCAAAATGGATTGAAGAGGGGGAAAGAAACACTAGTTACTTTTTTTGCACTTGAAAAGAGAAACTACAAAAGAAAATATATAACTGCACTCAAAATTAATGATGTGTCATGCAAAGATCCCATTGCAATATCAACATTTGTCAATTCCTTGCATGAAAACCTTTACAACTCACAATTTCAGGAAGGTGGTTATGAAAGCTACATTTGCCACATTCAATTATGTCCCTGTAATTGAGGATGATTTCCACTCAGTTTGCGATTCACCTGTGTCAATTGAATAAATTAGAGTGGCTCTGAATTCAATGAAAAAAAGGTAAATCACCTGGCCCTGATGGCCAGTCAGTTGAATTCTATAGACAGTTTTAGGAGTTACTAGAAGACCCTATTTGTAATGTGTTTCAAGATTGCATCAAAAGTGGGGAAATAGTCTCCACTATGAAACAGGGCCTTATTTCACTGATCCCGAAGCCCGATAAAGACCCTTCTCTCATTGACAATTGGAGACCAATTACTTTATTAAATATTGATTACAAGTTGATTGCTCTGGTTTATGCCAAAATGTTAATGAAAGGAATAGATACCATTATAAATGAGACTCAAACAGGATTTATGAAGGGCCGTCACATAAGCTCTAACATTCGTTTAGTCTTGGACCTTCTATATTATTCAGATGCAATTGACTCAGATGCGGTTGTCTTATTTTTGGACTTCTGTAAAGCCTTTGACACAATTGAACATGAATTTCTCTTTAGGTCACTTAAACTGTCTGGCTTCGCATGTTTTACAAAGATATAAATAGTTCTGTGTTACTAAACCTTAATACATCCAAAATATTCAGTATCAACAGAAGTGTACGACAGGGATGCCCAATTTCGCCATTTTTATTCATTTTGGTTGTGGAACTTCTGTCTCTAGATATTCTGAATAATGTAAATCTGTATGGCTTAAACATTTTTATTCATTTTGGTTGTGGAACTTCTGTCTCTAGATATTCTGAATAATGTAAATCTGTATGGCTTAAACATTTTTATTCATTTTGGTTGTGGAACTTCTGTCTCTAGATATTCTGAATAATGTAAATCTGTATGGCTTAAACATTTTTATTCATTTTGGTTGTGGAACTTCTGTCTCTAGATATTCTGAATAATGTAAATCTGTATGGCTTAAACATTTTTATTCATTTTGGTTGTGGAACTTCTGTCTCTAGATATTCTGAATAATGTAAATCTGTATGGCTTAAACATTTTTATTCATTTTGGTTGTGGAACTTCTGTCTCTAGATATTCTGAATAATGTAAATCTGTATGGCTTAAACATTTTTATTCATTTTGGTTGTGGAACTTCTGTCTCTAGATATTCTGAATAATGTAAATCTGTATGGCTTAAACATTTTAACAGAGAAATCAACATGCCCCAACTGGCTGATGATACTACTCTGTTCTAAGAGACAAAGACCAGGTCGCCCTTAATGCCATCACTGCATTCTCTATTTGCATCAGGATTAAAACTGAACGTTTCTAAATGTGAAATCTTATGTTTATATGACTCTGATGATAAAGAATTTGAAAATATTCCTGTAAAGGACTGTGTTAAATATTCAGGAATACATCTGCCAGACAACATATGAATTTCTCTCCTAAAATTAAGAAAACAAAAAATATATTTAATAATTGGCTCCAAAGGGCTCTTTCTATACTTGGGAGAGTGATTCTGTCCAAGGCAGAGGGACTTTGTGTACCCCTCATTATATTTATTTGTAAATCCCTCTACTTGTAAAGAGATCAACAAGACCGTTATTCACTTCATCTGGAAAAATAAGTCTCACAAACTAAAAGACTCAGTCCTCTCTAATTAAAGAGCTGAAGGTCTGGAAGTGTTGGATGTTGTCGACATAAATAACACTTTCCAGATCAACTGGTTGAAAAGATGTTTGATCAATACTGATTCAATATGGTATTTCATTCCAAATAATGTGTTTAATAAGTTGGGAGGTCTTCAATTTTTACTGAAATGTAAATATATTCCTGAAAGATTACCCGATAAATTGGCTAGGTTTCACCAACAAGCTTTAATGACCTGGAAAATATGTTTCCTGCACAATTTTTCCCCACATAAAGCTCTTTTGTGGAATAATTCAGACATAACTGTAAGGAATAAGTCATTGTTCTACCCCAGCTGGCATGAGAGGAATATTGACTTTGTTCTTGATGTTTGACAACAGGGGTAATATTCTTACATATGAACAATTTATAACATTGAAAGAGTTTCCAATACCTTTCAGAGAGTATATTTCTGTGATCAAAGCCATTCCCAGTGGTCTAACTACACTAATGAAAACTCATCTTAGCTTTGGTAATGATCACAAAGTTTATCCAGAACTCAGATTGGAAGGCGTGGGCTTACTTGAGAAATCTTGTTGAAATAAATATATAAGACAAATTCTTCATTCACCAAACCAACTTCCACCGAGAGGAAAATGTTTCTGGAACATGCTGACATCCTGACATTGTCTGGAAAAAAGCTTGGTTAAGGCCTTACAAATATTGTATACCAAACAAATTTAAGGAAGTGCACTTTAAAATTCTACATAAGATATATCCATGTAATTCTACGTTGTCCAAATTTGTGGCTATTGATGATATCTGCGTCTTCTGTGAAAAAGAAGGTGAGAATCTGACTCACTTGTTCTTTGAATGTAAATTTGTGTTAGAATTTGGGGAAAACCTTGCAGAATACTTATTTACCATGATGACCACTACCCATGTTTCTGACATGAAGGATATAATATGTTACTATTGCAATGATGACAAGACCACTGAAATGATTGTGATTTTTTTTAAATTCTTGTTTCCAAATATTTTATACACAAGCAAAGATTCCAGAATTCTATACCAAAATTACACATATTTTTTATTGAATGTAATTATCTGGTTAAGACATTATCCCCAGTAAATAACAACAACAACATCTTCCTGAATCATTATCATTACATTTTTTCAGCGTGATTATAATGCACTACAATTATATTTTTAAAATTATTTTATTGATATTTTTGGTATGTTTTAGTATTTTCTTGTTAATACCTGTGTTTTGTTTTGTTAGACATGTTTGATGTAGCAGTGTAAGTTGTTGATTTTTGTATTATGAATAAAAATAATAAAATAAATGTTACAGAAACCAAAAGATTTGAAAAAAAAGAAAAAAAATTATATTAATAATAATAATAAACAGATCATCAGATGTGTTGTGGGAAGACACACACACACACACACACGCACACACACACAAACAAACAACACACAAACAACACACAAACAACACACACACACACATACAACACACAACACACACACACACACACAAACAACACACAAACAACATGCACACACAAACAACATGCACAAACAACACACACATACACACACACACACACACATACACACAAACAATACGCACGCAGACGCGAACAACACGAACAACACACAGACAACACACACACGAACAACACACGAACAACACACGAACAACACACACAGGGAAATCATGTGATGTGAATATGATACAGCGTTGTACCAGAGGCCTTTTGAAGCACAGAGCAGAACCAGAATATTGGCCAGATTTCCTTTCTATTCCTTTGAGGATTTCTTCCACTGGTCTCTTCCATGTTTCTTAAATCCTGCTGGCTTGAACACAGCATTTCCTTTGATACTTTTCATGTCTGCTATTATAAATGGCCCTTTAATGAATGAGTGGCTCACTCTATGCTATGTGTGTGTGTACATGTGTGTGTAGTAGTAGTAGTAGTAGTATTTTTGATTATTACTGGAAGTCAAGGATTTCATCATTTAACTACTCTCACTGAAATGACATAGTAAAAAATATATATACAGTACCAGTCACAAGTTTGGACACACCTACTCATTCCAGGGTTTTTCTTTATTTTTACTATTTTCTATATTGTAGAATAATAGTGAAGACATCAAAACTATGAAATAACACATATGGAATCATGTAGTAACCAAAAAAGTGTTAATCAAATCAAAATATATTTTATATTTGAGATTCTTCAAAGTAGCCACCCTTTGCCTTGATGACACTCTTGGAGATTTATTTAGATTTTTTATTCTACAATGTAGAAACTAGTTTAAATAAAGTAAAACCCTGGAATGAGTAGATGTGTCCAGACTGTTGACTGGAATATATATTATTTTGTAAAGGAGTTCTTATTACCTGGGATTTCAGGGTCAAGTGAATAAGGCTGCTTTCGAGCGGCTAGATGTTCTTCACCATTCGGCCATCAGATTTACCACCAATGCTCCTTAAAGGACACATCACTGCACTATATATATATTTATATTTTTAAATTGAACCTTTATTTAACTAGGCAGGAATAAATTATTATTTACAATGATGGCCTACACCGACCAAACCCGGACGACGCTGGGCCAATTGTCTGCCGCTCTATGGGACTCCCAATCCCAGCTGTTTGTGATACAGCCTGGATTCGAACCAGGGTGTCTGTAGTGACGCGTCAAGCACTGAGATGCAGTGCCTTAGACCGCTGCGCCACTCGGGAGCCCTGTAAACTATACTCTTCTGTAAACTGGTCATCTCTGTATATCCGTTGCAAGACCCACTGGTTGATACTATGTATAAAACACTCTTACTGTAGGCCTCACTGCCCCGTCCTGCAGCCCTCATCCTCCACATACAACATCCGTTCTGCCAGTCACATTCTGTTAAAGGTCCCCAAAGCACACACATCTCTGGGTCGCTCCTCTAGCGACTGGAACGAGCTGCAACAAACACTCAAACTGAACAGTTTTACCTCCATCTCTTCATTCAAAGACTCAGTCATGGACACTCTTACTGACAGTTGTGGCTGCTTTACGTGATGTATTGTTGTCTCTACCTTCTTGCCCTTTGTGCTGTTGTCTGTGCCCAATAATGTTTGTACCGTGTTTTGTGTTGCTACCATGCTGTGTTGTCATGTGTTGTTGCCATGCTATGCTGTTGTCTTAGGTCTCTCTTTATGTAGGATGGTGGTGTCTCTCTTTATGTAGGATGGTGGTGTCTCTCTTTATGTAGGATTGTGGTGTCTCTCTTTATGTAGGATGGTGGTGTCTCTCTTTATGTAGGATGGTGGTGTCTCTCTTTATGTAGGATTGTGGTGTCTCTCTTTATGTAGGATGGTGGTGTCTCTCTTTATGTAGGATGGTGGTGTCTCTCTTTATGTAGGATGGTGGTGTCTCTCTTTATGTAGGATTGTGGTGTCTCTCTTTATGTAGGATGGTGGTGTCTCTCTTTATGTAGGATGGTGGTGTCTCTCTTTATGTAGGATGGTGGTGTCTCTCTTTATGTAGGATGGTGGTGTCTCTCTTTATGTAGGATGGTGGTGTCTCTCTTTATGTAGGATTGTGGTGTCTCTCTTTATGTAGGATGGTGGTGTCTCTCTTTATGTAGGATGGTGGTGTCTCTCTATGTAGGATGGTGGTGTCTCTCTTTATGTAGGATGGTGGTGTCTCTCTTTATGTAGGATGGTGGTGTCTCTCTTTATGTAGGATGGTGGTGGTCTCTCTTTATGTAGGATTGTGGTGTCTCTCTTTATGTAGGATGGTGGTGTCTCTCTTTATGTAGGATGGTGGTGTCTCTCTTTATGTAGGATGGTAGTGTCTCTCTTTATGTAGGATGGTGGTGTCTCTCTTTATGTAGGATGGTGGTGGTCTCTCTTTATGTAGGATGGTAGTGTCTCTCTTTATGTAGTGTTGTGGTGTCTCTCTGGTCATGATGTGTGTTTTGTCCTATATATTTTTTCTCACCTTATGTTAGGCCTTCATTGTAAATAAGATTTGTTTTCTTTACTGATTGGCCTAGTTAAATAAAGGTTAAATTAATAAAATAAAATAAATAAAAAATGAAGGATCCGTTAACAGAATGACCTATATTTATCTTGAAAAAGGTTGCTTCTGATTCAAATTATAGGCTTTGTTTACATGATTACTTTCATCTGAATCAGTCATGATTTCGGAGGAAAGGCTTTTACAGCCAAAAATGAGGACAATAGACCAAATATCGGACTTCCTTTATGGCTGAGCCGAACTGGAGAGAGAGAAAGAGAGAGGAGGAGGGGATAGCCTAAGAGGAAGGAAACGGCGAGGGCTTCATCAACAGACAGAGGAGTCTCTTGTCAGGCTGATAGAAGGCTGGCTCTATCAAATGAAAGCCTGACACGGGATACGCCACGGAAATCTCTCTGGCTGAGATAACCTAGTCGACGTTTACAGAAAATAATTCCAGCGGCTGGAGATCCAGATGTTTACGTAAAACAAGCTGTCAATCGTTCTTGGAACTGGAACTTTCATCGCATTTTGATTCTCTCTGTACTGCTTGGGGAGGGAGGGGGGGGGGGGGCTACAACAGTGCCACATTTAACTCGTTTGCGTCACGCTTTGGAGTTTCCTCCCTGGTTAGACATTTGGCGTTTGCTGAGGTTTTGGGACCAAAACCGAAATTCCAGCCCATTTTTGGCTGGTGGGCTAAAGCTGCGTCCTCTGATGGGTTAATTTGTGCGTTTGATCCTGGGGTGTGCGCTGCGCGATGGCCGCGTCGGGCGGACGGAAGAGCGAGAAGTTGGACGAGGCACAGGCGTTGGCCCGGAGCTGCGCGGGGAGACCGGACTTTCTCCCGTGCGACGGACTGTCCATCTGCGCAACACACAGCCACGGGAAGTGCTTCAAGCTCCACTGGTGCTGCCACTTGGGATGGTGTCACTGTAAGTAGCTTTGCTTAAAGCCCGTCGATGTCTCACCCTTCTCTGGGTTCTCCATGTGCTTAGCTGTGCTCTCCCCTCACTCCCTGGTTGGAAGAAGAAATTCAATGTCTATAAATAGCCTGTTATATGGTAATGTTTACAAGAATAGCAGCCTAGCAGCCTATTGTTTGACTTCAGACAATTATACTGCCCTACCAAGCAAAAAGACAGTACCTGCTCATAGCGTGGAACTGAGAAAAATAGCTTTTATTTACGTTGGTTTCACAGTAACTTTATGCAGTTACTGCTACATGACCCCTATTTTCTCCACAACACAATACAATAGAGGCAGGATACTGGTCCACGTGATTAAGCATGTATTTAATGGAGCAATAATGACATTAACTCATTTTCGACCAAATGAGCAATTACTGCCTTTTTGCCCTCGTCCGTTTTTGTTGGCTTGTTGGAAACCAGACGTCCATCCCTTTAGCTGGATGGGACAAGTCAACACAGACATTCTGATTTGATAGACTACATATTTAAATGCACAGCCTAAATCCAGCTGATTAAAACCAGTAGCAGGCTAGAATATTGTTCCTAGTTATTCAATGTTGGCTCAGTGGTTCAGACAGACAGACAGACAGACAGACAGACAGACACAGGCAGACAGACAGACAGACAGACAGACAGACAGACAGACAGACAGACAGACAGACAGGCAGGCAGACAGACAGACAGACAGACAGACAGACAGACAGACAGACAGACAGACAGACAGACAGACACAGGCAGACAGACAGACAGACAGGCAGACAGACAGACAGACAGACAGACAGACAGACAGACAGACAGACAGACAGACAGACAGACAGACAGGCAGACAGACAGACAGACAGACAGACAGACACAGGCAGACAGACAGACAGACAGGCAGACAGACAGACAGACAGACAGACAGACAGACAGACAGACAGACACAGGCAGACAGACAGACAGACAGACAGGCAGACAGACAGACAGACAGACAGACAGGCAGACAGACAGACAGACAGACAGACAGACAGACAGACAGACAGGCAGACAGGCAGACAGACAGACAGACAGACAGACAGACAGACAGGCAGACAGACAGACAGACAGACAGACGCAGGCAGACAGACAGACAGACAGACAGACAGACAGACAGACAGACAGACAGACAGACAGACAGACAGACAGACAGACAGACAGTATGATGAACCTCCCCTAGTGTACCATTCATGGACTGTCACCCTCACAGCTGGAAGCTGCTGATAGAGAGAGAATGAATGATGGTAACGATACTGAATTAATTCAACCTCTTATTCATCAACAGACCATGTCTGTCTTGCAGCTCAGCCTCAGCAGTGGGCTACTGAGATGACTAATAGACTACACTGTCTTATAAGAATCTCATGACCACGTCTCCAAGAATTCAGACAGGACTGCCAGACTAGAGTACTGAGGATCTTTGTCTGGACCTTGATGTTATAACCTACATTTGGCTCTCTCTACACCAAAATATGTTTTTGGGCAACAAACTTGTTTCTCTGCACTACACCAGACATTGCTGAAGGTATTATCTTGTTTCTCTGCACTACAACAGCTGGTGTATGATGAAGGTATTATCTTGTTTCTCTGCACTACAACAGCTGGTGTATGATGAAGGTATTATCTTGTTTCTCTGCACTACAACAGGTGATGAAGGTAATATCTTGTTTCTCTGCACTACAACAGCTGGTGTATGATGAAGGTATTATCTTGTTTCTCTGCACTACAGCAGCTGGTGTATGATGAAGGTATTATCTTGTTTCTCTGCACTACAACAGCTGGTGTATGATGAAGGTATTATCTTGTTTCTCTGCACTACAACAGCTGGTGTATGATGAAGGTATTATCTTGTTTCTCTGTACTACAACAGCTGGTGTATGATGAAGGTATTATCTTGTTTCTCTGCACTACAACAGCTGGTGTATGATGAAGGTATTATCTTGTTTCTCTGCACTACAACAGCTGGTGTATGATGAAGGTATTATCTTGTTTCTCTGCACTACAACAGGTGATGAAGGTATTATCTTGTTTCTCTGCACTACAACAGGTGATGAAGGTATTATCTTGTTTCTCTGCACTACACCAGCTGGTGTATGATGAAGGTATTATCTTGTTTCTCTGCACTACACCAGACATTGCTGAAGGTATTATCTTGTTTCTCTGCACTACAACAGCTGGTGTATGATGAAGGTATTATATTGTTTCTCTGCACTACAACAGGTGATGAAGGTATTATCTTGTTTCTCTGCACTACAACAGCTGGTGTATGATGAAGGTATTATCTTGTTTCTCTGCACTACAACAGCTGGTGTATGATGAAGGTATTATCTTGTTTCTCTGCACTACAACAGCTGGTGTATGATGAAGGTATTATCTTGTTTCTCTGCACTACAACAGCTGGTGTATGATGAAGGTATTATCTTGTTTCTCTGCACTACAGCAGCTGGTGTATGATGAAGGTATTATCTTGTTTCTCTGCACTACAACAGCTGGTGTATGATGAAGGTATTATCTTGTTTCTCTGCACTACAACAGCTGGTGTATGATGAAGGTATTATCTTGTTTCTCTGCACTACAGCAGCTGGTGTATGATGAAGGTATTATCTTGTTTCTCTGCACTACAACAGCTGGTGTATGATGAAGGTATTATCTTGTTTCTCTGCACTACAACAGCTGGTGTATGATGAAGGTATTATTACATTGTTAATAATGTATTACAACACTACAACACCAAGTAGTGAAACTGTGAAGTTACACTCAGCCACCAGTAGAGGGCAGGCTCACTTCCTCACTGTCTGAAAGACCAGGTTACATGTGGTAAAAACAGGTGATAGAAGACCAAGCCAATACTGAGGGATAGAGAGAGCCTGTGTGTGTGTTGGGTGTGTGTGTGTGTGTGTGTGTGTGTGTGTGTGTGTGTGTGTGTGTGTGTGTGTGTGTGTGTGTGTGTGTGTGTGTGTGTGTGTGTGTGTGTGTGTGTGTGTGTGTGTGTGTGCCCAACATCCCCACTACACCTAATCATCAGACACACTGTACTTTATCAAGCGTCTACTGTACCTTCAGCAGCAAAGTGTTTGGAGTAAACATTACACTTTCAAAGGAGTGTCTGGAACTGTATCTGTCTAGACTAGCACCCATTAGAGTAGCATGTCTGGAACTGTATCTGTCTAGACTAGCACCCATTAGAGTAGCATGTCTGGAACTGTATCTGTCTAGACTAGCACCCATTAGAGTAGCATGTCTGGAACTGTATCTGTCTAGACTAGCACCCATTAGAGTAGCATGTCTGGAACTGTATCTGTCTAGACTAGCACCCATTAGAGTAGCATGGAGACTGAGTCCCAGAGAGTGTTTAGTTTTCCTCAGTCAACTAGGGAGGGAGGGAGAGGGGGGGGGGGGGGGGAGGGAGGGAGGGAGGGAGGGGGGGAGGGAGGGAGGGAGGGAGGGAGGGAGGGAGAGGGGAAATGGAAGAGGGGAGGGAGGAAGTGAGGGATGGAGGAGGAAGAGGGAAGGAAGGAAGAGGGAGGGAGTGTTTAACCAGGGAACACAAAGCCCCGTGGTTAACCAGGGACCACCCCTAGCCCTGTGGTTAACCAGGGAACACAAAGCCCTGTGGTTAACCAGGGACCATAAAGCCCCGTGGTTAACCAGGGAACACAAAGCCCTGTGTTTAACCAGGGAACACAAAGCCCTGTGGTTAACCAGGGAACACAAAGCCCCGTGGTTAACCAGGGAACACAAAGCCCCGTGGTTAACCAGGGAACACAAAGCCCCGTGGTTAACCAGGGAACACAAAGCTCTGTGTTTAACCAGGGAACACAAAGCCCTGTGTTTAACCAGGGAACACAAAGCCCTGTGTTTAACCAGGGAACACAAAGCCCTGTGTTTAACCAGGGAACACAAAGCCCTGTGGTTAACCAGGGAACACAAAGCCCCGTGGTTAACCAGGGACCAAGGGTTTGACGTGTGTGTGTGTGTGTGTGTGTGTGTGTGTGTGTGTGTGTGTGTGTGTGTGTGTGTGTGTGTGTGTGTGTGTGTGTGTGTGTGTGTGTGTGTGTGTCTGCGTCCGTGTCTGCGTCCGTGTGTGTGTGTCTGCGTCCGTGTCTGCGTCCGTGTCTGCGTCCGTGTCTGCGTCCGTGTCTGCGTCCGTGTCTGCGTCCGTGTCTGCGTCCGTGTCTGCGTCCGTGCGTCTTTGTCCATATGTATGTACGTTTTGGAGTAGTGAGACCCTAGAAAAGCCTGTGAAATGTGTTGTCAGTCAGTGTCCTGTATCAGTAACACAGTCATCAGTCCTGCCTCTTGACTTCACAGTACTGCTCAGTAACTGTTTGCTGCGTGGCTGTCAGCCTACATCCTCTGTAATGCTCCTCCATTCTCCTTTTGCTGCATTGTTATTGTGATGGGTAAAGTCAAGCAGTCCTGTATCTCCGGGCCGGCCGCCAAAACAACATTGAATTTGTGTCAAGCTGAAGTGACAGAGGATGGCATTTCAAAAAGTATCTCACAGTCAGACTGTATTCTATAGCCTGAACACACTAATGTTATATACAGAACACCAACACACAGCTCTCTGTGGGCTGACTGACTCTGGGCTGACTGTCTCTGGGCTGACTGACTCTGGGCTGACTGTCTCTGGGCTGACTGTCTCTGGGCTGACTGACTCTGGGCTGACTGTCTCTGGGCTGACTGTCTCTGGGCTGACTGACTCTGGGCCGACCTGACTCTGGGCCGACCGACTCTGGGCCGACCGACTCTGGGCCGACCGACTCTGGGCTGACCGACTCTGGGCTGAGTGATCACTGACAGGACAGTCTCTGGGCTGAGTGATCACTGAGAGGACAATCTCTGGGCGGAGTGATCACTGAGAGGACAGTCTCTGGGCTGAGTGATCACTGAGAGGACAATCTCTGGGCGGAGTGATCACTGACATGACAGTCTCTGTGCTGAGTGATCACTGAGAGGACAGTCTCTGGGCTGAGTGATCACTGAGAGGACACTCTCTGGGCTGAGTGATCACTGACAGGACAGTCTCTGGGCTGAGTGATCACTGAGAGGACAGTCTCTGGGCTGAGTGATCACTGAGAGAACAGGCAGAGAGGGGTCAGCCTCAGAGGTTATAGGTCAGCTGCCACTTGACCTCTCTGGTCCGTCAAGCCCTATCAAACCATCCGGCCCGTTGCCATTTGTGATCCCTCCACACCCAACCTCCCTCTCCTCCCATCCTAGATGATTCAGACCCTGCTGTCAGCATTAACAGAGGTATCCCACTGGGGGGAAGGAGGTATGGCAGCAGCTCTCTCTCTCCTCCTGTGGAAACAAACAGCCGTGTTTCCATCACCTCCACTGTGCATATTATATGAAGAGTGTCTATAGTTCTCCCACCGACTGTCACGCCCTGGCCTTAGTTATCTTTGTTTTCTGTATTATTTTAGTTAGGTCAGGGTGTGACATGGGGGATGTTTGTGTGTATTTGTCTCGTATTGGGTGGTTGTATTGTATTAGGGGGTTTTGGTAGAGTTTATGGGGTTGTGTTCAGTGTAGGTGTCTAGGTATGTCTATGGTTGCCTGAGTGGTTCTCAATCAGAGACAGCTGTCTTTCATTGTCTCTGATTGGGAGCCATATTTAAGGCAGCCATAGGCATTAGGCTGTTGTGGGTAATTGTCTATGTTGAACGTTAGTAGCTTGTGTGTGCACTTTCGTTTATAGCTTCACGGTCGTTTATTGTTTTGTTAGTTTTGTAAGAGTGTTTCGTTTCGTGTTACGTCTTCGTCAAATAAAAAGGAAGATGTATTTCTCTCACGCTGCGCCTTGGTCCACTCATTCACGTAAAGACGATCGTGACACCGACGCCGCCGTTGTTATACATAAAACAGGAAGTGTACATTAGACAGGGTTATAGTTAATATAGGTCATTAATAATAAACAGGAAGTGTACATTAGACAGGGTTATAGTTAATATAGGTCATTAATAATAAACAGGAAGTGTACATTAGACAGGGTTATAGTTAATATAGGTCATTAATAATAAACAGGAAGTGTACATTAGACAGGGTTATAGTTAATATAGGTCATTAATAATAAACAGGAAGTGTAAAATAGACAGGGTTATAGTTAATATAAATAATGAATAAATCCATGAATAATAAATAGTGAATTAACAGTCTGAGAAGTAATGTGATAATAAACAGGAAGAGATGATGTCCTCTGGGGGAGCAGGAAATGACACGTGTGTAGTTGTGTACTACTTCCTGCTTGCGTCTACAGGCTTAATAAAACCACCGTCCGACTGTATGTCGTCATCCCAAATGGCACCCTATTACCTATTTAGTGCACTACCCCATAGGACTCTGGTCAAAAGTGGGGGGGAGTGTATGTGTGTTGAGTGGGGATACCTGTCATCCTCTACATGTACCTGTCATCCTCTATTCTACATGTACCTGTCATCCTCTACTCTACATGTACCTGTCATCCTCTACTCTACATGTTCCTATCATCCTCTACTCTACATGTATCTGTCATCCTCTCCACTACATGTTCCTATCATCCTCTACTCTACATGTACCTGTCATCCTCTACTCTACATGTACCTATCATCCTCTACATGTACCTGTCATCCTCTATTCTACATGTGCCTGTCATCCTCTATTCTACATGTACCTGTCATCCACTACTCTACATGTACCTGTCATCCACTACTCTACATGTACCTGTCATCCTCTACTCTACATGTATCTGTCATCCTCTCCACTACATGTTCCTATCATCCTCTACTCTACATGTACCTGTCATCCACTACTCTACATGTACCTGTCATCCACTACTCTACATGTACCTGTCATCCTCTACATGTATCTGTCATCCTCTCCACTACATGTTCCTATCATCCTCTACTCTACATGTACCTGTCATCCACTACTCTACATGTACCTGTCATCCTCTACTCTACATGTACCTGTCATCCTCTACATGTACCTGTCATCCTCTACTCTACATGTACCTGTCATCCTCTACTCTACATGTACCTGTCATCCTCTCCACTACATGTTCCTATCATCCTCTACTCTACATGTATCTGTCATCCTCTCCACTACATGTTCCTATCATCCTCTACTCTACATGTACCTGTCATCCTCTACTCTACATGTACCTATCATCCTCTACATGTACCTGTCATCCTCTATTCTACATGTTCCTATCATCCTCTACTCTACATGTACCTGTCATCGTCTACATGTACCTGTCATCCTCTACTCTACATGTACCTGTCATCCTCTACTCTACATGTACCTGTCATCCTCTACATGTACCTGTCATCCTCTACATGTACCTGTCATCCTCTACTCTACATGTACCTGTCATCCTCTACTCTACATGTACCTGTCATCCTCTACATGTACCTGTCATCCTCTATTCTACATGTACCTGTCATCCTCTACTCTACATGTACCTGTCATCCTCTATTCTACATGTGCCTGTCATCCTCTACTCTACATGTACCTGTCATCCTCTACTCTACATGTACCTGTCATCCTCTACTCTACATGTACCTGTCATCCACTACTCTACATGTACCTGTCATCCACTACTCTACATGTACCTGTCATCCACTACTCTACATGTAGCTGTCATCCTCTACATGTAGCTGTCATCCTCTACATGTAGCTGTCATCCTCTACATGTAGCTGTCATCCTCTACATGTAGCTGTCATCCTCTCCTCTACATGTACCTGTCATCCTCTACATGTACCTGTCATCCTCTACTCTACATGCACCTGTATGTAGTCTAGTCCTGGTAGATACTGTATGTATAGTCCTGGTAGATACTGTACTGTATATAGTCTAGTCCTGGTAGATACTGTATGTAGTCTAGTCCTGGTAGATACTGTATGTAGTCTAGTCCTGGTAGATACTGTATGTAGTCTAGTCCTGGTAGATACTGTATGTAGTCTAGTCCTGGTAGATACTGTATATAGTCTAGTCCTGGTAGATACTGTATGTAGTCTAGTCCTGGTAGATACTGTATATAGTCTAGTCCTGGTAGATACTGTATGTAGTCTAGTCCTGGTAGATACTGTATATAGTCTAGTCCTGGTAGATACTGTATGTAGTCTAGTCCTGGTAGATACTGTATGTAGTCTAGTCCTGGTAGATACTGTATGTAGTCTAGTCCTGGTAGATACTGTATGTAGTCTAGTCCTGGTAGATACTGTATGTAGTCTAGTCCTGGTAGATACTGTATGTAGTCTAGTCCTGGTAGATACTGTATATAGTCTAGTCCTGGTAGATACTGTATGTAGTCTAGTCCTGGTAGATACTGTATATAGTCTAGTCCTGCTAGATACTGTATGTAGTCTAGTCCTGGTAGATACTGTATATAGTCTAGTCCTGGTAGATACTGTATGTAGTCTAGTCCTGGTAGATACTGTATATAGTCTAGTCCTGGTAGATACTGTATGTAGTCTAGTCCTGGTAGATACTGTATGTAGTCTAGTCCTGGTAGATACTGTATATAGTCTAGTCCTGGTAGATACTGTATGTAGTCTAGTCCTGGTAGATACTGTATATAGTCTAGTCCTGGTAGATACTGTATGTAGTCTAGTCCTGGTAGATACTGTACTGTATGTAGTCTAGTCCTGGTAGATACTGTATGTAGTCTAGTCCTGGTAGATACTGTATATAGTCTAGTCCTGGTAGATACTGTATATAGTCTAGTCCTGCTAGATACTGTATGTAGTCTAGTCCTGGTAGATACTGTATGTAGTCTAGTCCTGGTAGATACTGTATGTAGTCTAGTCCTGGTAGATACTGTATGTAATCTAGTCCTGGTAGATACTGTACTGTATGTAGTCTAGTCCTGGTAGATACTGTATATAGTCTAGTCCTGGTAGATACTGTATGTAGTCTAGTCCTGGTAGATACTGTATGTAGTCTAGTCCTGGTAGATACTGTATGTAGTCTAGTCCTGGTAGATACTGTATGTAGTCTAGTCCTGGTAGATACTGTATGTAGTCTAGTCCTGGTAGATACTGTATGTAGTCTAGTCCTGGTAGATACTGTACTGTATATAGTCTAGTCCTGGTAGATACTGTATGTAATCTAGTCCTGGTAGATACTGTACTGTATGTAGTCTAGTCCTGGTAGATACTGTATGTAATCTAGTCCTGGTAGATACTGTACTGTATGTAGTCTAGTCCTGGTAGATACTGTATATAGTCTAGTCCTGCTAGATACTGTATGTAGTCTCGTCCTGGTAGATACTATACTGTATGTAGTCTAGTCCTGGTAGATACTGTATGTAGTCTAGTCCTGGTAGATACTGTACTGTATGTAGTCTAGTCCTGGTAGATACTGTATATAGTCTAGTCCTGCTAGATACTGTATGTAGTCTAGTCCTGGTAGATACTGTATGTAGTCTAGTCCTGGTAGATACTGTATGTAGTCTAGTCCTGGTAGATACTGTATGTAATCTAGTCCTGGTAGATACTGTACTGTATGTAGTCTAGTCCTGGTAGATACTGTATATAGTCTAGTCCTGGTAGACACTGTATGTAGTCTAGTCCTGGTAGATACTGTATGTAGTCTAGTCCTGGTAGATACTGTATGTAATCTAATCCTGGTAGATACTGTACTGTATGTAGTCTAGTCCTGGTAGATACTGTATATAGTCTAGTCCTGGTAGATACTGTATGTAGTCTAGTCCTGGTAGATACTGTATGTAGTCTAGTCCTGGTAGATACTGTATGTAGTCTAGTCCTGGTAGATACTGTATGTAGTCTAGTCCTGGTAGATACTGTATGTAGTCTAGTCCTGGTAGATACTGTATTTAGTCTAGTCCTGGTAGATACTGTATGTAGTCTAGTCCTGGTAGATACTGTATATAGTCTAGTCCTGGTAGATACTGTATGTAGTCTAGTCCTGGTAGATACTGTATGTAATCTAATCCTGGTAGATACTGTACTGTATGTAGTCTAGTCCTGGTAGATACTGTATATAGTCTAGTCCTGGTAGATACTGTATGTAGTCTAGTCCTGGTAGATACTGTATGTAGTCTAGTCCTGGTAGATACTGTATGTAGTCTAGTCCTGGTAGATACTGTATGTAGTCTAGTCCTGGTAGATACTGTATTTAGTCTAGTCCTGGTAGATACTGTATGTAGTCTAGTCCTGGTAGATACTGTATATAGTCTAGTCCTGGTAGATACTGTATGTAGTCTAGTCCTGGTAGATACTGTATGTAGTCTAGTCCTGGTAGATACTGTGTTTAGTCTAGTCCTGGTAGATACTGTATGTAGTCTAGTCCTGGTAGATACTGTATGTAGTCTAGTCCTGGTAGATACTGTATGTAGTCTAGTCCTGGTAGATACTGTATGTAGTCTAGTCCTGGTAGATACTGTATATAGTCTAGTCCTGGTAGATACTGTATGTAGTCTAGTCCTGGTAGATACTGTACTGTATGTAGTCTAGTCTTGGTAGATACTGTATGTAGTCTAGTCCTGGTAGATACTGTACTGTATGTAGTCTAGTCCTGGTAGATACTGTATATAGTCTAGTCCTGGTAGATACTGTATGTAGTCTAGTCCTGGTAGATACTGTATGTAGTCTAGTCCTGGTAGATACTGTATGTAGTCTAGTCCTGGTAGATACTGTATGTAGTCTAGTCCTGGTAGATACTGTATGTAGTCTAGTCCTGGTAGATACTGTATGTAGTCTAGTCCTGGTAGATACTGTATGTAGTCTAGTCCTGGTAGATACTGTATATAGTCTAGTCCTGGTAGATACTGTATGTAGTCTAGTCCTGGTAGATACTGTACTGTATGTAGTCTAGTCCTGGTAGATACTGTATGTAGTCTAGTCCTGGTAGATACTGTACTGTATGTAGTCTAGTCCTGGTAGATACTGTATATAGTCTAGTCCTGGTAGATACTGTATGTAGTCTAGTCCTGGTAGATACTGTATGTAGTCTAGTCCTGGTAGATACTGTATGTAGTCTAGTCCTGGTAGATACTGTATGTAGTCTAGTCCTGGTAGATACTGTATGTAATCTAGTCCTGGTAGATACTGTACTGTATGTAGTCTAGTCCTGGTAGATACTGTATATAGTCTAGTCCTGGTAGATACTGTATGTAGTCTAGTCCTGGTAGATACTGTATGTAATCTAGTCCTGGTAGATACTGTATGTAATCTAGTCCTGGTAGATACTGTATGTAGTCTAGTCCTGGTAGATACTGTATGTAATCTAGTCCTGGTAGATACTGTATGTAATCTAGTCCTGGTAGATACTGTATGTAGTCTAGTCCTGGTAGATACTGTATGTAGTCTAGTCCTGGTAGATACTGTATATAGTCTAGTCCTGGTAGATACTGTATTTAGTCTAGTCCTGGTAGATACTGTATGTAATCTAGTCCTGGTAGATACTGTACTGTATGTAGTCTAGTCCTGGTAGATACTGTATATAGTCTAGTCCTGGTAGATACTGTATGTAGTCTAGTCCTGGTAGATACTGTACTGTATATAGTCTAGTCCTGGTAGATACTGTATGTAGTCTAGTCCTGGTAGATACTGTATATAGTCTAGTCCTGGTAGATACTGTATATAGTCTAGTCCTGGTAGATACTGTATGTAGTCTAGTCCTGGTAGATACTGTATGTAATCTAGTCCTGGTAGATACTGTACTGTATGTAGTCTAGTCCTGGTAGATACTGTATATAGTCTAGTCCTGGTAGATACTGTATATAGTCTAGTCCTGGTAGATACTGTATGTAGTCTAGTCCTGGTAGATACTGTATGTAGTCTAGTCCTGGTAGATACTGTATGTAATCTAGTCCTGGTAGATACTGTACTGTATGTAGTCTAGTCCTGGTAGATACTGTATATAGTCTAGTCCTGGTAGATACTGTATGTAATCTAGTCCTGGTAGATACTGTATGTAGTCTAGTCCTGGTAGATACTGTATGTAATCTAGTCCTGGTAGATACTGTATATAGTCTAGTCCTGGTAGATACTGTATGTAGTCTAGTCCTGGTAGATACTGTATGTAGTCTAGTCCTGGTAGATACTGTATGTAGTCTAGTCCTGGTAGATACTGTATATAGTCTAGTCCTGGTAGATACTGTATGTAGTCTAGTCCTGGTAGATACTGTATGTAGTCTAGTCCTGCTAGATACTGTATGTAGTCTAGTCCTGGTAGATACTGTATGTAGTCTAGTCCTGGTAGATACTGTATATAGTCTAGTCCTGGTAGATACTGTATATAGTCTAGTCCTGGTAGATACTGTACTGTATATAGTCTAGTCCTGGTAGATACTGTATGTAATCTAGTCCTGGTAGATACTGTACTGTATGTAGTCTAGTCCTGGTAGATACTGTATGTAGTCTAGTCCTGGTAGATACTGTATGTAGTCTAGTCCTGGTAGATACTGTATGTAGTCTAGTCCTGGTAGATACTGTATATAGTCTAGTCCTGGTAGATACTGTATGTAGTCTAGTCCTGGTAGATACTGTATGTAATCTAGTCCTGGTAGATACTGTACTGTATGTAGTCTAGTCCTGGTAGATACTGTATATAGTCTAGTCCTGGTAGATACTGTATGTAATCTAGTCCTGGTAGATACTGTACTGTATGTAGTCTAGTCCTGGTAGATACTGTATGTAGTCTAGTCCTGGTAGATACTGTATATAGTCTAGTCCTGGTAGATACTGTATATAGTCTAGTCCTGGTAGATACTGTATGTAGTCTAGTCCTGGTAGATACTGTATGTAGTCTAGTCCTGGTAGATACTGTATATAGTCTAGTCCTGGTAGATACTGTATATAGTCTAGTCCTGGTAGATACTGTATATAGTCTAGTCCTGGTAGATACTGTATGTAGTCTAGTCCTGGTAGATACTGTATGTAGTCTAGTCCTGGTAGATACTGTATTTAGTCTAGTCCTGGTAGATACTGTATGTAATCTAGTCCTGGTAGATACTGTATGTAGTCTAGTCCTGGTAGATACTGTATGTAGTCTAGTCCTGGTAGATACTGTATATAGTCTAGTCCTGGTAGATACTGTATATAGTCTAGTCCTGGTAGATACTGTATGTAATCTAGTCCTGGTAGATACTGTATGTAGTCTAGTCCTGGTAGATACTGTATGTAGTCTAGTCCTGGTAGATACTGTACTGTATGTAGTCTAGTCCTGGTAGATACTGTATTTAGTCTAGTCCTGGTAGATACTGTATATAGTCTAGTCCTGGTAGATACTGTACTGTATGTAGTCTAGTCCTGGTAGATACTGTATTTAGTCTAGTCCTGGTAGATACTGTATGTAATCTAGTCCTGGTAGATACTGTATATAGTCTAGTCCTGGTAGATACTGTATGTAGTCTAGTCCTGGTAGATACTGTACTGTATGTAGTCTAGTCCTGGTAGATACTGTATATAGTCTAGTCCTGGTAGATACTGTATGTAGTCTAGTCCTGGTAGATACTGTATATAGTCTAGTCCTGGTAGATACTGTATGTAGTCTAGTCCTGGTAGATACTGTATATAGTCTAGTCCTGGTAGATACTGTATGTAGTCTAGTCCTGGTAGATACTGTATGTAGTCTAGTCCTGGTAGATACTGTATGTAGTCTAGTCCTGGTAGATACTGTATGTAGTCTAGTCCTGGTAGATACTGTACTGTATATAGTCTAGTCCTGGTAGATACTGTATGTAGTCTAGTCCTGGTAGATACTGTACTGTATGTAATCTAGTCCTGGTAGATACTGTATGAGTCTAGTCCTGGTAGATACTGTATGTGATCTAGTCCTGGTAGATACTGTACTGTATGTAGTCTAGTCCTGGTAGATACTGTATGTAGTCTAGTCCTGGTAGACACTGTTTTAACAATCATTCTAGATGCTCTGTCTTGAGAGGAGAGGAGCTAGCTACCTCACTGCTAGTGTAGGAAGTATGAATTATTGAACAGACAGGGTCCACACTGACCCAGAACCAAGGGATTACCAAGGGAATTACCCAGAGAACCTAGGACAGGGATGGGCAACTCCAGTCCTCGGGAGCCTGATTGGTGTCACAGTTTTGCTCCAGCTAACACACCTGACTCCAATAATCACCTAATCATGATCTTCAGTTCAGAATGCAATTAGTTTAATCAGCTGTGTTCGCTACAACCTGAGATCTACAACCTGAGAGCTACACTCAGAGCTACACTCTGAGAGCTACAACCTGAGATCTACAACCTGAGAGCTACACTCAGAGCTACACCCTGAGAGCTACACCCTGAGAGCTACACTCTGAGAGCTACAACCTGAGATCTACAACCTGAGAGCTACACTCAGAGCTACAACCTGAGAGCTACACCCTGAGAGCTACAACCTGAGATCTACAACCTGAGAGCTACACTCAGAGCTACACCCTGAGAGCTACACCCTGAGAGCTACACTCTGAGAGCTACAACCTGAGATCTACAACCTGAGAGCTACACTCAGAGCTACACTCTGAGAGCTACACCCTGAAAGCTACACCCTGAGAGCTACACCCTGAAAGCTACACCCAGAGCTACACCCAGAGCTACACCCTGAGAGCTACACTCTGAGAGCTACACCCTGAAAGCTACACCCAGAGCTACACCCAGAGCTACACCCTGAGAGCTACACTCTGAGAGCTACACCCTGAGAGCTACACCCTGAAAGCTACACCCAGAGCTACACCCAGAGCTACACCCTGAGAGCTACACCCTGAGAGCTACACCCTGAGAGCTACACCCTGAGAGCTACACCCTGAGAGCTAGAATAGAAATATATTCATACAGTGTGTATGTCTGTTTCCTTATTAGTCCCTGGAGGCTGGGTTGGAGTGGTTCTATGCATGTTCTCCTCTGCGATTACTCAGAGGGACAGGAAGTGAAACTAGGGCTGAAAATAGGAATGGATTTGGCACTCGTGGTTTTTGTGAATATTTTTTATTAAAAGTAAAAAAAAAACAGTGGCCTCATTTTACATTAGAGTGTCTGAAATGTTTCATTCTGAAAACAGTCACTACACAACTGTAGTTTTATGAAACCTGTAAGATGCAACAATTATGACAGTATTGTAAGTATTTCGGACTGTTTGTACTATACAATATGACATACAATACGTTCTGTCTCTACATGCGCTCCAGAGGTGTTTCCTCAACAACTTAATATGTTGTGAAATGTTCATGACTGTTGCTGAGATAGAAAGGGACCGTTGGTGAAGGACAATCACTCACAGCTGGTGATGTTAGATAGAAAGAGACCGTTGGTGAAGGACAATCACTCACAGCTGGTGATGTTAGATAGAAAGGGACCGTTGGTGAAGGACAATCAGTCACAGCTGGTGATGTTAGATAGAAAGGGACATGTTGGTGAAGGACAATCACTCACAGCTGGTGATGTTAGATAGAAAGGGACCGTTGGTGAAGGACAATCAGTCACAGCTGGTGATGTTAGATAGAAAGAGACCGTTGGTGAAGGACAATCACTCACCGCTAGTGATGTTAGATAGAAAGGGACCGTTGGTGAAGGACAATCAGTCACAGCTGGTGATGTTAGATAGAAAGGGACATGTTGGTGAAGGACAATCAGTCACAGCTGGTGATGTTAGATAGAAAGAGACCGTTGGTGAAGGGTAATCAGTCACAGCTAGTGATGTTAGTCATGTCACCAGATCTGCATATTACTGGGACTTATCTGTTTAATGTCGCTGCCAGAGCCAATAATGTATGTCATCTCTCATTAGACAGTGTGTATGTATGTGTCAAATCAAAGTTTATTGGCGTCTGCATGTGATTAGCAGAGGTAGATTCCCAGCTGTGCTTGAGAGCTCAGCCTAATCATCTGTAAATGTCTCTAAATACCACCAGTCCCTATGATGCATCTCTTCACAGCATCTCTGTCAATTCATTATTCATGACCTAACATCCAATCAGGTGGGAGGGAGGTTGACGACCAGGAAACTCCCTGTTGAGGGTAACTGTCTCTGTATGTAGTGTCTATAGTATGACATTAGCATGTTTATAGCTTGTATTACATCGCTAGCCCTGCACCCCTTTATGTGGGTTAAAACCCCTTTAGACGGCTAAGCGTAGCTAAGCTAACAACACTTAAACAGCCCCAGGAAGTCTTCAGTGAACCATCTGAAATGCTTCTTTAGCAGGCTATGAGTCTTCCTATAGTGCTGAAACCCAAACTTCATATCCAACCTTTACATCCCATCTCAACTTATATGAATTGAGAGGCTAAGACCCTGGAATGCTGCCTTCCTGCCTTCCTTCCTGCCTGCCTTCCTTCTTTCCTGCCTGCCTTCCTTCCTTCCTGCCTGTCTGCCTGCCTGCCTGCCTGCCTTCCTTCCTTCCTTCCTTCCTGCCTTCCTTCCTTCCTTCCTTCCTTCCTTCCTTCCTTCCTTCCTTCCTTCCTTCCTTCCTTCCTTCCTTCCTTCCTGCCTTCCTTCCTTCCTTCCTTCCTTCCTTCCTTCCTGCCTTCCTTCCTGCCTTCCTTCCTGCCTTCCTGTCTGCCATCCTGCCTTCCTTCCTTCCTGCCTGCCATCCTGCCTTCCTTCCTTCCTGTCTGCCATCCTGCCTTCCTTCCTTCCTGCCTGCCATCCTGCCTTCCTTCCTTCCTGTCTGCCATCCTGCCTTCCTTCCTTCCTGCCTGCCTTCCTGCCTGCCATCCTGCCTTCCTTCCTTCCTGTCTGCCATCCTGCCTTCCTTCCTTCCTGCCTGCCATCCTGCCTTCCTTCCTTCCTGTCTGCCATCCTGCCTTCCTGCCTTCCTGCCTGCCTTCCTGCCTGCCATCCTGCCTTCCTGCCATCCTGCCTTCCTTCCTTCCTGCCTGCCTTCCTGTCTGCCATCCTGCCTTCCTTCCTTCCTGCCTGCCTTCCTGTCTGCCATCCTGCCTTCCTGCCTTCCTGCCTGCCATCCTTCCTTCCTTCCTTCCTGTCTGCCATCCTGCCTTCCTGCCTTCCTGCCTTCCTGCCTGCCATCCTGCCTTCCTTCCTTCCTGTCTGCCATCCTGCCTTCCATCCGTGTCTCTCTGTGTGTGATTGACTCTGATCCTGGTAAACTGGAGGACTAGTGTTTTCCCAGACTCTCATCCATCTTACAGCTCCTCTGCAGCCCCCCCCCCCCCCCCCCCCAACCCTGAAACGTCGCAGCACATTCAGCCCAGTAAAGGACATTAGCAAAGTGGAGCGAAAAGCCAAAGTCTTCAACCTTCCACACAGATCCACAATATACAGTCCAATAACAACCTTCCACAATATACAGTACATTAACAACCTTCCACAATATACAGTACAATAACAACCTTCCACAATATACAGTACAATAACAACCTTCAAACAATAACCAGTACAATAACAACCTTCCACAATATACAGTACAATAACAACCTTCCACAATATACAGTACATTAACAACCTTCCACAATATACAGTACAATAACAACCTTCCACAATATACAGTACAATAACAACCTTCCACAATATACAGTACAATAACAACCTTCCACAATATACAGTACAATAACAACCTTCCACAATATACAGTACAATAACAACCTTCCACAATATACAGCACAATAACACACATCCACAATATACAGTACATTAACAACCTTCCACAATATACAGTACAATAACAACCTTCCACAATATACAGCACAATAACACACATCCACAATATACAGTACATTAACAACCTTCCACAATATACAGTACAATAACAACCTTCCACAATATACAGTACAATAACAACCTTCCACAATATACAGTACATTAACAACCTTCCACAATATACAGTACATTAACAACCTTCCACAATATACAGTACAATAACAACCTTCCACAATATACACTACATTAACAACCTTCCACAATATACAGTACAATAACAACCTTCCACAATATACAGTACATTAACAACCTTCCACAATATACAGTACATTAACAACCTTCCACAATATACAGTACAATAACAACCTTCCACAATATACAGTACATTAACAACCTTCCACAATATACAGTACAATAACAAACTTCCACAATATACAGTACAATAACAACCTTCCACAATATACAGTACAATAACAACCTTCCACAATATACAGTACATTAACAACCTTCCACAATATACAGTACAATAACAACCTTCCACAATATACAGTACATTAACAACCTTCCACAATATACAGTACAATAACAACCTTCCACAATATACACTACATTAACAACCTTCCACAATATACAGTACAATAACAACCTTCCACAATATACAGTACATTAACAACCTTCCACAATATACACTACAATAACAACCTTCCACAATATACAGTACATTAACAACCTTCCACAATATACAGTACAATAACAACCTTCCACAATATACACTACATTAACAACCTTCCACAATATACAGTACATTAACAACCTTCCACAATATACAGTACATTAACAACCTTCCACAATATACAGTACAATAACAACCTTCCACAATATACACTACATTAACAACCTTCCACAATATACAGTACATTAACAGGCAAACATCTCCATGCCTTGTCCTTCAACACAATAAAACAGTGATTGTCAGGAAACAGTCCCAGCCTTGGAACTTCCTGTCAGAGGAAAATCCCTGAGAGGGCCATCTTCACACCGAGTGCACGGATGCAATGCAATGCAATGCAATGCAATGCAATGCGATGCAATGGGATGCAATGGGATGCAATGGGATGCAATGGGATGGATGGATGCAATGGGATGGATGGATGGATGGATGGATGGATGGATGGATGGATGGATGGATGGATGGATGGATGGATGGATGGATGGATGGATGGAAAATACATTATTGTGGGGATTCAGTCCTTGAAATACTTTTTATTTCATTTAATTTGAATCTTATTTATTTTTGACAATAGGTCAGGCTAGAGAAGGGTGGGTGTGATTGTATCACTGTGCTGCTAGTCAGTCAGTCAGACAGCCAATCAGCCAGCCAGCCAGCCAGTCAGTCAGCCAGTCAGCCAGCCAATCTGTCAGCCAGCCAATTAGCCAGCCAGTCATCCAGTCAGCCAGCCAGTCAGTCAATCAGCCAGTCAGCCATTCAGCCAATAAGCCAGTCATCCAGTAAGCCAGCCAATCAGCCAGTCAGCCAATCAGCCAGTCAGCCATTCAGCCAATAAGCCAGTCATCCAGTCAGCCAATAAGCCAGTCATCCAGCCAGCCAGTCAGCCAGAGGTGTGCTGCTCTCACACATAATGTTAACATGTGGGCAGTGAGTGTGACTGTGCATGAGCTACTGGTACAGTACGTAACATGGTGGGCAGTCGGGCTGACAGACATGAGCTACTGGTACAGTACGTAACATGGTGGGCAGTCGGGCTGACAGACATGAGCTACTGGTACAGTCCGTAACATGGTGGGCAGTTGGGCTGACAGACATGAGCTACTGGTACAGTACGTAACATGGTGGGCAGTCGGGCTGACAGACATGAGCTACTGGTACAGTCCGTAACATGGTGGGCAGTCGGGCTGACAGACATGAGCTACTGGTACAGTCCGTAACATGGTGGGCAGTCGGGCTGACAGACATGAGCTACTGGTACAGTACGTAACATGGTGGGCAGTCGTGCTGACAGACATGAGCTACTGGTACAGTACGTAACATGGTGGGCAGTCGGGCTGACAGACATGAGCTACTGGTACAGTACGTAACATGGTGGGCAGTCGGGCTGACAGACATGAGCTACTGGTACAGTACGTAACATGGTGGGCAGTTGCCTGACAGACATGAGCTACTGGTACAGTACGTAACATGGTGGGCAGTCGGGCTGACAGACATGAGCTACTGGTACAGTACGTAACATGGTGGGCAGTTGCCTGACAGACATGAGCTACTGGTACAGTACGTAACATGGTGGGCAGTCGTGCTGACAGACATGAGCTACTGGTACAGTACGTAACATGGTGGGCAGTTGCCTGACAGACATGAGCTACTGGTACAGTACGTAACATGGTGGGCAGTCGGGCTGACAGACATGAGCTACTGGTACAGTACGTAACATGGTGGGCAGTCGGGCTGACAGACATGAGCTACTGGTACAGTACGTAACATGGTGGGCAGTCGTGCTGACAGACATGAGCTACTGGTACAGTACGTAACATGGTGGGCAGTCGGGCTGACAGACATGAGCTACTGGTACAGTCCGTAACATGGTGGGCAGTTGGGCTGACAGACATGAGCTACTGGTACAGTACGTAACATGGTGGGCAGTCGGGCTGACAGACATGAGCTACTGGTACAGTCCGTAACATGGTGGGCAGTCGGGCTGACAGACATGAGCTACTGGTACAGTACGTAACATGGTGGGCAGTCGTGCTGACAGACATGAGCTACTGGTACAGTACGTAACATGGTGGGCAGTCGGGCTGACAGACATGAGCTACTGGTACAGTACGTAACATGGTGGGCAGTTGCCTGACAGACATGAGCTACTGGTACAGTACGTAACATGGTGGGCAGTCGGGCTGACAGACATGAGCTACTGGTACAGTACGTAACATGGTGGGCAGTCGGGCTGACAGACATGAGCTACTGGTACAGTACGTAACATGGTGGGCAGTTGCCTGACAGACATGAGCTACTGGTACAGTACGTAACATGGTGGGCAGTCGTGCTGACAGACATGAGCTACTGGTACAGTACGTAACATGGTGGGCAGTTGCCTGACAGACATGAGCTACTGGTACAGTACGTAACATGGTGGGCAGTCGGGCTGACAGACATGAGCTACTGGTACAGTACGTAACATGGTGGGCAGTCGTGCTGACAGACATGAGCTACTGGTACAGTACGTAACATGGTGGGCAGTCGGGCTGACAGACATGAGCTACTGGTACAGTACGTAACATGGTGGGCAGTCGTGCTGACAGACATGAGCTACTGGTACAGTACGTAACATGGTGGGCAGTCGGGCTGACAGACATGAGCTACTGGTACAGTACGTAACATGGTGGGCAGTCGTGCTGACAGACATGAGCTACTGGTACAGTACGTAACATGGTGGGCAGTCGTGCTGACAGACATGAGCTACTGGTACAGTACGTAACATGGTGGGCAGTCGGGCTGACAGACATGAGCTACTGGTACAGTCCGTAACATGGTGGGCAGTTGCCTGACAGACATGAGCTACTGGTACAGTACGTAACATGGTGGGCAGTCGGGCTGACAGACATGAGCTACTGGTACAGTACGTAACATGGTGGGCAGTTGCCTGACAGACATGAGCTACTGGTACAGTACGTAACATGGTGGGCAGTTGCCTGACAGACATGAGCTACTGGTACAGTACGTAACATGGTGGGCAGTTGCCTGACAGACATGAGCTACTGGTACAGTACGTAACATGGTGGGCAGTCGGGCTGACAGACATGAGCTACTGGTACAGTACGTAACATGGTGGGCAGTCGTGCTGACAGACATGAGCTACTGGTACAGTACGTAACATGGTGGGCAGTCGGGCTGACAGACATGAGCTACTGGTACAGTACGTAACATGGTGGGCAGTCGTGCTGACAGACATGAGCTACTGGTACAGTACGTAACATGGTGGGCAGTCGGGCTGACAGACATGAGCTACTGGTACAGTCCGTAACATGGTGGGCAGTTGGGCTGACAGACATGAGCTACTGGTACAGTACGTAACATGGTGGGCAGTCGGGCTGACAGACATGAGCTACTGGTACAGTCCGTAACATGGTGGGCAGTCGGGCTGACAGACATGAGCTACTGGTACAGTACGTAACATGGTGGGCAGTCGTGCTGACAGACATGAGCTACTGGTACAGTACGTAACATGGTGGGCAGTCGGGCTGACAGACATGAGCTACTGGTACAGTACGTAACATGGTGGGCAGTTGCCTGACAGACATGAGCTACTGGTACAGTACGTAACATGGTGGGCAGTCGGGCTGACAGACATGAGCTACTGGTACAGTACGTAACATGGTGGGCAGTCGGGCTGACAGACATGAGCTACTGGTACAGTACGTAACATGGTGGGCAGTTGCCTGACAGACATGAGCTACTGGTACAGTACGTAACATGGTGGGCAGTCGTGCTGACAGACATGAGCTACTGGTACAGTACGTAACATGGTGGGCAGTTGCCTGACAGACATGAGCTACTGGTACAGTACGTAACATGGTGGGCAGTCGGGCTGACAGACATGAGCTACTGGTACAGTACGTAACATGGTGGGCAGTCGTGCTGACAGACATGAGCTACTGGTACAGTACGTAACATGGTGGGCAGTCGGGCTGACAGACATGAGCTACTGGTACAGTACGTAACATGGTGGGCAGTCGTGCTGACAGACATGAGCTACTGGTACAGTACGTAACATGGTGGGCAGTCGGGCTGACAGACATGAGCTACTGGTACAGTACGTAACATGGTGGGCAGTCGTGCTGACAGACATGAGCTACTGGTACAGTACGTAACATGGTGGGCAGTCGTGCTGACAGACATGAGCTACTGGTACAGTACGTAACATGGTGGGCAGTCGGGCTGACAGACATGAGCTACTGGTACAGTCCGTAACATGGTGGGCAGTTGCCTGACAGACATGAGCTACTGGTACAGTACGTAACATGGTGGGCAGTCGGGCTGACAGACATGAGCTACTGGTACAGTACGTAACATGGTGGGCAGTTGCCTGACAGACATGAGCTACTGGTACAGTACGTAACATGGTGGGCAGTTGCCTGACAGACATGAGCTACTGGTACAGTACGTAACATGGTGGGCAGTTGCCTGACAGACATGAGCTACTGGTACAGTACGTAACATGGTGGGCAGTTGCCTGACAGACATGAGCTACTGGTACAGTACGTAACATGGTGGGCAGTTGCCTGACAGACATGAGCTACTGGTACAGTACGTAACATGGTGGGCAGTTGCCTGACAGACATGAGCTACTGGTACAGTACGTAACATGGTGGGCAGTTGCCTGACAGACATGAGCTACTGGTACAGTACGTAACATGGTGGGCAGTTGCCTGACAGACATGAGCTACTGGTACAGTACGTAACATGGTGGGCAGTTGCCTGACAGACATGAGCTACTGGTACAGTACGTAACATGGTGGGCAGTTGCCTGACAGACATGAGCTCTCTCGCTCAATTTTCTTTTCAATACAAATTGTTTTATTGGCATGATGTAACAATGTACAGTAACAGTCAAAAGTTTGGACACACCTCCTCATTCAAGGGTTTTTCTTAATTCTTACTATTTTCTACATTGTAGAATAATAGTGAAGACATCAACACTATGAAATAACACACATGGAATTAATTTGTAACCAAAAAAGTGTTAAACAAATCTAAATATATTTTAGATTTTTCAAAGTAGCCACCATTTGCCTTGATGACAGCTTTGCACACACTTGGCATTCTCTCAACCAGCTTCACCTGGAATGCTTTTCCAACATGCTTGAAGGAGTTCCCACATATGCTGAGCACTGATTTTCCTTCACTCTGCAGTCCAACTCATCCCAAACCATCTCAATTGGGTTGAGTTCGGGTGATTGTGGAGGCCAGGTCATCTGATGCAGCACTCCATCACTCTCCTTATTGGTCAAATAGCCCTTACACAGCCTGGAGGTGCGTTGGGTCATTGTCCTATTGAAAAACAATAGGACAATGCGCAAACCAGATTGGATGGCGTATCACTGCAGAATGCTGTGGTAGCCATGCTGGTAAAGTGTGCCTTGAATTCTAAATAAATCACTGACAGTGTCACCAGCAAAGCACCATCACACCTCCTCCTCCATGCTTCATGGTGGGAACCACACATGCAGAGATGATCTGTTCACCTACTCTGCATCTCACAAAGACACGGCGGTTGGAACCAAAAATAAAAAAAATCTCAGACCAAAGGACAGATTTCCACTGGTCTAATGTCCATTGCTCGTGTTTCTTGGCCCAAGCAAGTCTCTTCTTCTTATTGGTGTCCTTTAGTAGTGGTTTCTTTGCAGTAATTCGACCATGAAGGCCTGATTCATGCAGTCTCCTCTGAACATTTACATTTACATTTAAGTCATTTAGCAGACGCTCTTATCCAGAGCGACTTACAAGTTGGGACAGTTGATGTTGAGATGTGTCTGTTACTTGAACTCCGTGAAGCATTTTTTAGGCTGTAATTTCTGAGGCTGGTAACTCTAATGAACTTATCCTCTGCAGCAGAGGTAACTCTGGGTCTTCCTTTCCTGTGGTGGTTCTCATGAGAGCCAGTTTCATCATAGTGTTTTTGCGACTGCAATTGATGTAATGATGTTTCCAAAACGTAATTGCTATTTTTTGAGTTTTTATTATTAGTGGATATTGGCCTAATTCTGCCCTGCATGCATTGTTTGTAGTTTTCCTCTGGACATGTAGGAGAATCTTACAGAACTCTGCATGCAGGGTTTCAATGGGGTGTTTGTTCCATTTGATGAAATCTTGTTTTGCAAGTGGACTCCACACCTCGCTGCCGTAAAGTGCAATTGGTTCAATGACACAATCAATTCGTTTTAGCCACATTTGTATAGGTATATTCCTTTGTATTTGTTTTTTAATGGCGTAGAATACCCTGCTTGCTTTCTCTCAGTTAATTTACTGCCTCATTTAGGTTTCCCGTTTAGCTTTTATTTTAAACATGAGTAATTGTAGTGTGTGGGTATTTAGTACCAGGGCCCAGGTCTGACAGGTCCAGGCTCTGCTGTAGGCCATGTGCTGTGGGTGACACCTCTCTGTAGCCTGTGGGACAGTGACAGCATGATTACCTCTCTGTAGCCTGTGGGACGGTGACAGCATGATTACCTCTCTGTAGCCTGTGGAACAGTGACAGCATGATTACCTCTCTGTAGCCTGTGGAACAGTGACAGCAGGATTACCTCTCTGTAGCCTGTGGAACAATGACAGCATGATTACCTCTCTGTAGCCTGTGGGACAGTGACAGCATGATTACCTCTCTGTAGCCTGTGGGACAGTGACAGCAGGATTACCTCTCTGTAGCCTGTGGAACAATGACAGCATGATTACCTCTCTGTAGCCTGTGGGACAGTGACAGCATGATTACCTCTCTGTAGCCTGTGGGACAGTGACAGCATGATTACCTCTGTAGCCTGTGGGACAGTGACAGCAGGATTACCTCTCTGTAGCCTGTGGGACAGTGACAGCAGGATTACCTCTCTGTAGCCTGTGGGACAGTGACAGCATGATTACCTCTCTGTAGCCTGTGGGACAGTGACAGCAGGATTACCTCTCTGTAGCCTGTGGAACAGTGACAGCAGGATTACCTCTCTGTAGCCTGTGGGACAGTGACAGCATGATTACCTCTCTGTAGCCTGTGGGACAGTGACAGCAGGATTACCTCTCTGTAGCCTGTGGGACAGTGACAGCAGGATTACCTCTCTGTAGCCTGTGGAACAGTGACAGCAGGATTACCTCTCTGTAGCCTGTGGGACAGTGACAGCATGATTACCTCTCTGTAGCCTGTGGGACAGTGACAGCATGATTACCTCTGTAGCCTGTGGGACAGTGACAGCATGATTACCTCTGTAGCCTGTGGGACAGTGACAGCATGATTACCTCTCTGTAGCCTGTGGGACAGTGACAGCATGATTACCTCTGTAGCCTGTGGGACAGTGACAGCAGGATTACCTCTCTGTAGCCTGTGGGACAGTGACAGCAGGATTACCTCTCTGTAGCCTGTGGGACAGTGACAGCATGATTACCTCTCTGTAGCCTGTGGGACAGTGACAGCAGGATTACCTCTCTGTAGCCTGTGGAACAGTGACAGCAGGATTACCTCTCTGTAGCCTGTGGGACAGTGACAGCATGATTACCTCTCTGTAGCCTGTGGGACAGTGACAGCAGGATTACCTCTCTGTAGCCTGTGGGACAGTGACAGCAGGATTACCTCTCTGTAGCCTGTGGAACAGTGACAGCAGGATTACCTCTCTGTAGCCTGTGGGACAGTGACAGCATGATTACCTCTCTGTAGCCTGTGGGACAATGACAGCATGATTACCTCTGTAGCCTGTGGAACAGTGACAGCATGATTACCTCTCTGTAGCCTGTGGAACAGTGACAGCATGATTACCTCTCTGTAGCCTGTGGGACGGTGACAGCATGATTACCTCTGTAGCCTGTGGGACAGTGACAGCATGATTACCTCTGTAGCCTGTGGGACAGTGACAGCATGATTACCTCTGTAGCCTGTGGGACAGTGACAGCATGATTACCTCTCTGTAGCCTGTGGGACAGTGACAGCATGATTACCTCTGTAGCCTGTGGGACAGTGACAGCAGGATTACCTCTCTGTAGCCTGTGGAACAGTGACAGCATGATTACCTCTCTGTAGCCTGTGGAACAGTGACAGCAGGATTACCTCTCTGTAGCCTGTGGAACAATGACAGCATGATTACCTCTCTGTAGCCTGTGGGACAGTGACAGCATGATTACCTCTCTGTAGCCTGTGGGACAGTGACAGCAGGATTACCTCTCTGTAGCCTGTGGAACAATGACAGCATGATGACCTCTCTGTAGCCTGTGGGACAGTGACAGCATGATTACCTCTCTGTAGCCTGTGGGACAGTGACAGCATGATTACCTCTCTGTAGCCTGTGGGACAGTGACAGCATGATTACCTCTCTGTAGCCTGTGGGACAGTGACAGCATGATTACCTCTGTAGCCTGTGGGACAGTGACAGCAGGATTACCTCTCTGTAGCCTGTGGGACAGTGACAGCATGATTACCTCTCTGTAGCCTGTGGGACAGTGACAGCATGATTACCTCTCTGTAGCCTGTGGGACAGTGACAGCAGGATTACCTCTGTAGCCTGTGGGACAGTGACAGCATGATTACCTCTGTAGCCTGTGGGACAGTGACAGCATGATTACCTCTCTGTAGCCTGTGGGACAGTGACAGCATGATTACCTCTGTAGCCTGTGGGACAGTGACAGCAGGATTACCTCTATGTAGCCTGTGGAATAGTGACAGCATGATTACCTCTCTGTAGCCTGTGGAACAGTGACAGCAGGATTACCTCTCTGTAGCCTGTGGGACAGTGACAGCAGGATTACCTCTCTGTAGCCTGTGGAACAGTGACAGCAGGATTACCTCTCTGTAGCCTGTGGGACAGTGACAGCAGGATTACCTCTCTGTAGCCTGTGGAACAGTGACAGCAGGATTACCTCTCTGTAGCCTGTGGAACAGTGACAGCAGGATTACCTCTCTGTAGCCTGTGGGACAGTGACAGCAGGATTACCTCTCTGTAGCCTGTGAAACAGTGACAGCATGATTACCTCTCTGTAGCCTGTGGGACAGTGACAGCAGGATTACCTCTCTGTAGCCTGTGGGACAGTGACAGCAGGATTACCTCTCTGTAGCCTGTGGAACAGTGACAGCAGGATTACCTCTCTGTAGCCTGTGGGACAGTGACAGCATGATTACCTCTCTGTAGCCTGTGGGACAGTGACAGCATGATTACCTCTGTAGCCTGTGGGACAGTGACAGCATGATTACCTCTGTAGCCTGTGGGACAGTGACAGCATGATTACCTCTCTGTAGCCTGTGGGACAGTGACAGCAGGATTACCTCTCTGTAGCCTGTGGGACAGTGACAGCATGATTACCTCTCTGTAGCCTGTGGGACAGTGACAGCATGATTACCTCTCTGTAGCCTGTGGGACAGTGACAGCATGATTACCTCTCTGTAGCCTGTGGGACAGTGACAGCATGATTACCTCTCTGTAGCCTGTGGGACAGTGACAGCATGATTACCTCTCTGTAGCCTGTGGGACAGTGACAGCATGATTACCTCTGTAGCCTGTGGGACAGTGACAGCATGATTACCTCTGTAGCCTGTGGGACAGTGACAGCATGATTACCTCTCTGTAGCCTGTGGGACAGTGACAGCAGGATTACCTCTCTGTAGCCTGTGGGACAGTGACAGCAGGATTACCTCTCTGTAGCCTGTGGGACAGTGACAGCATGATTACCTCTCTGTAGCCTGTGGAACAGTGACAGCATGATTACCTCTCTGTAGCCTGTGGGACAGTGACAGCATGATTACCTCTCTGTAGCCTGTGGAACAGTGACAGCATGATTACCTCTCTGTAGCCTGTGGGACAGTGAGTAACAATGTCTTACACCATGTCTCCTGCAGAATGATGACATTTACAACTACAGTGCTAAACTCTCCAGTCCAAAGGTTCACTAGTGTAGGCCCTGAATGTCCCACATGCTAACTGATAGTGATTTAATATTGCAAAAATACAGTAACTACTAAGATACTGTAACTACTAAAATACAGTAACTACTAAGATACTGTAACTACTAAAATACAGTAACTACTAAGATACAGTAACTACAAAAATACAGTAACTACTAAGATACAGTAACTACAAAAATACAGTAACTACACAAATACAGTAACTACACAAATACAGTAACTACTAAAATACAGTAACTATAAAGCTCTCTCTATCTATCTCTCCTAGTGGAATCAAAATCACACTAGATAAAATCACACTCTCCCTTCACCATGATGATGCAGGGATGAACTGCATTCCCTCCACCAGGGACTAGCTACAGAGAGTAAAGGACAACGCTCTGTCTCTGTCTCTCTCTAGCTACAGAGAGTAAAGGACAAAGCTGTCTCTCTCTAGCTACAGAGACTAAAGGACAACGCTCTGTCTCTCTCTAGCTACAGAGACTAAAGGACAACGCTCTGTCTCTGTCTCTCTCTAGCTACAGAGAGTAAAGGACAAAGCTCTGTCTCTCTCTAGCTACAGAGAGTATAGGACAACGCTCTGTCTCTGTCTCTCTCTAGCTACAGAGACTAAAGGACAACGCTCTGTCTCTGTCTCTCTCTAGCTACAGAGAGTAAAGGACAAAGCTCTGTCTCTGTCTCTCTCTAGCTACAGAGAGTAAAGGACAAAGCTCTGTCTCTCTCTCTAGCTACAGAGAGTAAAGGACAACGCTCTGTCTCTGTCTCTCTCTAGCTACAGAGAGTAAAGGACAAAGCTCTGTCTCTGTCTCTCTCTAGCTACAGAGAGTAAAGGACAACGCTCTCTCTCTCTCTAGCTACAGAGAGTAAAGGACACCGCTCTGTCTCTCTCTAGCTACAGAGAGTAAAGGACAACGCTCTGTCTCTGTCTCTCTCTAGCTACAGAGAGTAAAGGACAATGCTCTCTCTCTCTCTAGCTACAGAGAGTAAAGGACAAAGCTCTGTCTCTGTCTCTCTCTAGCTACAGAGAGTAAAGGACAAAGCTCTGTCTCTCTCTAGCTACAGAGACTAAAGGACAACGCTCTGTCTCTCTCTAGCTACAGAGACTAAAGGACAACGCTCTGTCTCTGTCTCTCTCTAGCTACAGAGAGTAAAGGACAAAGCTCTGTCTCTCTCTAGCTACAGAGAGTATAGGACAACGCTCTGTCTCTGTCTCTCTCTAGCTACAGAGACTAAAGGACAACGCTCTGTCTCTGTCTCTCTCTAGCTACAGAGAGTAAAGGACAAAGCTCTGTCTCTGTCTCTCTCTAGCTACAGAGAGTAAAGGACAAAGCTCTGTCTCTCTCTCTAGCTACAGAGAGTAAAGGACAACGCTCTGTCTCTGTCTCTCTCTAGCTACAGAGACTAAAGGACAACGCTCTGTCTCTGTCTCTCTCTAGCTACAGAGACTAAAGGACAACGCTCTGTCTCTGTCTCTCTCTAGCTACAGAGAGTAAAGGACAACGCTCTGTCTCTGTCTCTCTCTAGCTACAGAGACTAAAGGACAACGCTCTGTCTCTGTCTCTCTCTAGCTACAGAGAGTAAAGGACAAAGCTCTGTCTCTGTCTCTCTCTAGCTACAGAGAGTAAAGGACAAAGCTCTGTCTCTCTCTCTAGCTACAGAGAGTAAAGGACAAAGCTCTGTCTCTGTCTCTCTCTAGCTACAGAGAGTAAAGGACAAAGCTCTGTCTCTGTCTCTCTCTAGCTACAGAGAGTAAAGGACAACGCTCTCTCTCTCTCTAGCTACAGAGAGTAAAGGACACCGCTCTGTCTCTCTCTAGCTACA
This sequence comes from Salvelinus namaycush, assembly GCF_016432855.1. Lineage (NCBI taxonomy): Eukaryota > Metazoa > Chordata > Actinopteri > Salmoniformes > Salmonidae > Salvelinus > Salvelinus namaycush. The sequence goes on from NC_052313.1 coordinate 55,435,076, forward strand.
GAGAGTAAAGGACAACGCTCTGTCTCTGTCTCTCTCTAGCTACAGAGAGTAAAGGACAATGCTCTCTCTCTCTCTAGCTACAGAGAGTAAAGGACAAAGCTCTGTCTCTGTCTCTCTCTAGCTACAAAGAGTAAAGGACAACGCTCTGTCTCTGTCTCTCTCTAGCTACAGAGAGTAAAGGACAAAGCTCTGTCTCTGTCTCTCTCTAGCTACAGAGAGTAAAGGACAAAGCTCTTTCTCTGTCTCACTCTAGCTACAGAGAGTAAAGGACAACGCTCTCTCTCTCTGTCTCTCTCTAGCTACAGAGAGTAAAGGACAACACTCTGTCTCTGTCTCTCTCTAGCTACAGAGAGTAAAGGACAACGCTCTGTCTCTGTCTCTCTCTAGCTACAGAGAGTAAAGGACAACGCTCTGTCTCTCTCTAGCTACAGAGAGTAAAGGACAACGCTCTGTCTCTGTCTTTCTCTAGCTACAGAGAGTAAAGGACAACGCTCTGTCTCTGTCTCTCTCTAGCTACAGAGAGTAAAGGACAACGCTCTCTCTCTCTCTAGCTACAGAGAGTAAAGGACAACGCTCTGTCTCTGTCTCTCTCTAGCTACAGAGAGTAAAGGACAACGCTCTGTCTCTATCTCTCTCTAGCTACAGAGACTAAAGGACAACGCTCTGTCTCTCTCTAGCTACAGAGAGTAAAGGACAACGCTCTGTCTCTGTCTCTCTCTAGCTACAGAGACTAAAGGACAAAGCTCTCTCTCTCTGTCTCTCTCTAGCTACAGAGACTAAAGGACAAAGCTCTCTCTCTCTGTCTCTCTCTAGCTACAGAGAGTAAAGGACAAAGCTCTGTCTCTGTCTCTGTCTAGCTACAGAGAGTAAAGGACAAAGCTCTGTCTCTGTCTCTCTCTAGCTACAGAGACTAAAGGACAACGCTCTGTCTCTGTCTCTCTCTAGCTACAGAGAGTAAAGGACAAAGCTCTGTCTCTGTCTAGCTACAGAGAGTAAAGGACAAAGCTCTGTCTCTGTCTAGCTACAGAGACTAAAGGACAATGCTCTGTCTCTGTCTCTCTCTGTCTCCAACTCTCTCTCTGTGTCTCTCTCTCTCTGTGTCTCTCTCTCTCTCCAACTCTCTCTCTGTGTATCTCTCTCTCTGTGTCTCTCTCTGTCTCCAACTCTCTCTCTGTGTCTCTCTCTGTGTCTCTCTCTGTCTCCAACTCTCTCTCTGTGTGTGTCTCTCTCTCTCTTTCTAGCTACAGAGACTAAAAGCTAAAGCTCTCTAATGTTATTTTCCTGACATCTTTAGAAGGCAGAATCTTACCCACTGCCCCTCTCCTCCCTCTCCTCCCTCCTCTCCTCCCCTCTCTTTTCTAGTCTGATCTCTCTTAAGGACATACATCTTGAAACAGGCACAGCTCTCCGGGAGCGCCACATCACTAAAGAAAATACTGAGAGAAAAGGAGTCATTATGTCATGTTGTAACCTTGATTTCACCACTTCCCCTGTCTGTTCTCTGTACCCACGTTTCATTTCATTTCTGTACCAACTATATCACAGTGACTTTGATCTTGGATATAGTCTATATTTTCTAACCTCTTTTATCCCCTCCTCCTGTAGAATCTTTTCCTCCTGTAGAATCTCCTGCTCCTGTAGACTCTCCCCCTCCTTTAGACTCTCCTCCTCCTCTAGACACTCCTCCTGTAGAATCTTCTCCTTCTGTAGACTCTCCTCCTGTAGAATCTCCTCCTCCTCCTGTAGAATCTTCTCCTCTTGTAGAATCTCCTCCTCCTGTAGAATCTCCTCCTCTTGTAGAATCTCCTCCTCCTGTAGAATCTCCTCCTCCTGTAGAATCTCCTCCTCCTGTAGAATCTCCTCCTCCTGTAGAATATCTTGCTCCTGTAGAATCTCCTCCTCCTGTAGAATCTCCTCCTCTTATAAAACCTCTCCTCTTGTAGAATCTCCTCCTGTAGAATCTCCTCCTCCTGTAGAATCTCCTCCTCTTGTAGAATCTCCTCCTCTTGTAGAATATCATCCACCTGTAGACTCTCCTCTTCTTGTAGAATCTCCTCCTCCTGTAGAATCTATCCTTCTGTAGAATATCCTGCTCCTGTAGAATTTCCTCCTCTTGTACAATCTCCTCCTCTTGTAAAATCTCCTGCTCCTGTAGAATCTCCTCCTCCTGTAGAATCTCCTCCTCTTATAAAACCTCTCCTCTTGTAGAATCTCCTCCTGTAGAATCTCCTCCTCTTGTAGAATCTCCTCCTCCTGTAGAATCTCCTGCTCCTGTAGAATCTCCTGCTCCTGTAGAATCTCCTCCTGTAGAATCTCCTCCTCCTGTAGAATCTCCTGCTCCTGTAGAATCTCCTCCTCTTGTAGAATCTCCTGCTCCTGTAGAATCTCCTCCTCCTGTAGAATATCCTCCTCCTCCTGTAGAATCTTCTCCTCTTGTAGAATCTCCCACTCCTGTAGAATCTCCTCCTCTTGTAGAATTTCCTCCTCCTGTAGAATCTCCTCCTCTTGTAGAATATCCTGCTCCTGTAGAATCTCCTCCTCCTCCTCTTGTAGAATATCCTCCTCTTGTAGGATCTCCTCCTATAAAACCTCTCCTCCTGTAGAACCTCCTCCTCCTGTAGAATCTCCTCCTCTTGTAGAATCGCTTCCTCCTGTAGAATCTCCTCCTCTTGTAGAATCTCCTCCTGTAGAACTCCTCTTGTAGAATTCCCTCCTCCTGTAGAATATCCTGCTCCTGTAGAATATCCTGCTCCTGTAGAATCTCCTCCTCCTGTAGAATCTCCTCCTCTTGTAGATTCTCATCCTCCTGTAGAATATCCTCTTGTAGAATCTCATCATCCTGTAGAATCTCATCCTCCTGTAGAATCTCATCCTCCTGTAGAATCTCATCCTCTTGTAGATTCTCATCCTCCTGTAGAATATCCTCTTGTAGAATCTCATCCTCCTGTAGAATTTCCTCCTCCTGTAGAATCTCTTCCTTTTGTAGAATCTCCTCTTGTAGAGTCTCACCCTCTTGTGTGTTTGTGATACTCCAGTTCTCAGTGGATGAGAGGAGGGAGGGGAGGAGGACGGAGAGAGAGAGGGAGAGGAGGTGAGGGAAGAGGGAGAGGGAGGGAGGGAGGAGTGCAAGGAGGAGAGGTAGAGGATTGAGGGAAGGCATGAGAAGGGAAGAGAGGAGAACATGTTATACTGGAGATGCCCATGGTAACACACAGTAGGGTGGAAAGAATGAGGGAGAGAGAGAGATTCTGAAAGTATTCAGACCCCTTCACTTTTTCCACATTTTGATATTTTACAGCCTTATTCTAAAATGGATTAAATAAAATAAAAAATCCTCAGCAATCTACACACAATACCCCATAATGACAAAAACAGAAATACCTTATTTACATAAGTATTCAGGCCCTTTGCTATGAGACTCCACATTGAGCTCAGGTGCATCCTGTTTCCATTGATCATCCTTGAGATGTTTCTACAACTTGATTGGAGTCCACCTGTGGTAAATTCAATTGATTGAACATGATTTGGAAAGACACACACCTGTCTATATAAGGTCCCACAGTTGACAGTGAAAGAGAGTTTCTGCACTGAAACATGGGACCAACCCTTTACCTGGTTCGAGCCCTGAATGCTGATTGGCTGACAGCTGTGGTATATCAGACCGTATACCACGGGAATGACAAAACATTTATTTTTACTGCTAATTACGCGTTGCGTCGTGCGTTAGGACAACCCTTAGCCGTGGTATATTGACCATATACCACACCTCCTCGGGCCTTATTGCTTAAGTATACATACACTACATGACCAGAAGTATGTAGACACCTGCTCATCGAACATCTCATTACAAAATCATGGGCATTAATATGGAGTTGGTCCCCGCTTTGCTGCTATAACAGCCTCCACTCTTCTGTGAAGGCTTTCCACTAGATGTTGGAACATTGCTGCTGGGACATGCTTCCATTCAGCCACAAGAGCCCTAGTGTGGTCGCTCACTGATGTTGGGCGATTAGACATGGCTCGCAGCCGGCGTTCCAATTCAACCCAAAGGTGTTCAATGGGGTTGAGGTCAGGGCTCTGTGCAGGCCAGTCAAGTTCTTCCACTTTGTGCATTTGGGCATTGTCATGCTGAAACAAGAAAAGGCCTTCCCAAAACTGTTGCAACAAAGTTGGAAGCACAGAATCGTCTAGAATGTCATTGTATGCTGTAGCGTTAAGATTTCCCTTCACTGGAACTATGAACAACAGCCCCAGACCTCATCCACCAAACTTTACAGTTGGCACTATGCATTGGGGCAGGTAGCGTTCTCCTTGCATCTGCCAAACCCAGATTTGTCTTTCGGACTTCCAGATGGTGAAGCGTGATTCATCACTCCAGGGAACGCATTTCCACTGCTCCAGAGTCGTGGCGGCGAGCTTTACACCACTGCAGCCAACACTTGGCACTGCGCATGGTGATCATTAGGCTGCTCGACCATGGAAACCCATTTCATGAAGCTCCCGACGAACAGTTCTTGTGCTGACGTTGCTTCCAGAGGCAGTTTGGAACTCGGTAGTGAGTTTTGCAACCGAGGACAGACCAATTTTGTGCGCTACGCGCTTCAGCTTCTGTGGCCTACCACTTCGTGGCTGAGCCGTTCTTGCTCCTAGATGTTTTCATAATAGCAGCACTTACAGTTGACCGGGGCAGCTCTAGCAGGGCAGAAATTTGACAAACTGACTTGTTGGAAAGGTGGCATCCTATGACGGTGCCACATTTAAAGTCAATGCGCTCTTCAGGAAGGCCATTCTACTGCCACTGTTTGTCTATGGAGATTGCATGACTGTGTGTTCGATTTTATACACCTGTCAGCAACAGGTGTGGCTGAAATAGTCGATTCCACTAATTTGAAGGGGTGTCCACATACTGCTGTATATATAGTGTATCTTGCTTGTCATTCTAACTGTTTCTGTTGTAATGCCTTCTATCTTCCTGATTGAATACCCATGTATTTCAGTAATGTATTTGTTGGGTTGCATAAAGTAACCCCGTCTCTCTCCCCTTCTCTCTCTCTCTCCCCTTCTCTCTCTCTCCCCTTCTCTCTCTCTCCCCCCTTCTCTCTCTCTCTCCCCTTCTTTCTCTCCCCCCCTTCTCTCTCTCTCTCTCTCTCTCTCTCTCTCTCTCTCTCCCCTTCTCTCTCTCTCCCCCCCTCTCTCTCTCTCTCTCTCTCTCCCTCCCCTTCTCTCTCCCTCCCCTTCTCTCTCCCTCCCCTTCTCTCTCCCCTTCTCTCTCTCTCCCCTCCTCTAGGTAAATATGTGTACCAGCCGATGACCAACGTGTGCCGCCTCCCCAGCACCCCAGTGCCTGCCACGCCCACAGACCACCCCCATACCATGGACCTGACAGTCTCATTGGCCGAACGCTTCCTCATGACCGCCCCCTCCTTCCAAGCCCCGCCCTGCCTGGAGTCGCCCAAGTTCTGCATGATCTCAGACCTCTTCGTGGACGACTACATGGTCAAACGCATCAATGGGAAGATGTGCTATGTTCAGAGACCTCAACCTTCCACCATGCCCAGCCCGCCTCAATCACATCCCCCTCACCCACGTAACTCCCAGCCCCGGTCCAAACCCCACCCCCAACGGACCCCCAGACACCACCCACACCCCCAGGGCACCAAGCCCAGTGCCCTGGGGGTCAAGGTCACCACCCCCAAAATAGACCACTGCTCCTCCCCGTCCAGCTCTGAGGATTCTGGGATAAATGCGCTGGGCGGCCATTACATGGAGTCATGTGACGAGGGTTCTGAGGAAGAGGAGGAAGACGAGGAGGAGGAGGAGGAAGTGGAGGAGGATGAAGAGTTAAGTAGTGATGGAGAGTCTAGTCCACTAAGCATGTGGAATCAAGATGAGAGTTCTCTGCTCTCTCCGTCCAAGTCTATGGTGGAGATTATTGAGAAGATTGAGACAACTGTGTGAGACAACTTGCACTGTCACGTTGAAATAGAGACGATGAGACAGTGATCTAGCCGGTTCAGCTTAGAGCCACACACTCAAACACACACACACACACACTAGCCTGTCAACGTTCCTCTAACTACAGTATACTAATCGTACAACACCAAAACAGTGACCTGTTACATATGAACTTTGACCTTTCACCTGTTATAGCATGGTTACCTACGACCTTTCACCCTGTTATAGCATGGTTACCTACGACCTTTCACCCTGTTATAGCATGGTGTACCTACGACCTTTCACCCTGTTATAGCATGGTTACCTACGACCTTTCACCCTGTTATAGCATGGTGTACCTACGACCTTTCACCCTGTTATAGCATGGTTACCTACGACCTTTCACCCTTTTATAGCATGGTGTACCTACCCCATTCTACTCTACTCTGGAGGGATTTCACTTATCTTTCCAAACCAGTAGTCAGCTGAAAGAACCCACAAATGAACCAGAGCACAAATGTAGGAATAAGTGAAGTGATCTAGTCTATGACCCGACACACTTAAAGAAGAGATGTGACCAAACAGATTCTGAGGATTCTAAATCATGAGGCTACTACTTTTTATACAACAATCAAGGTTGAAACCCAAATGGCACCCGATTCCCTATGTAGTGCACTACTTTAGACCAGGGCCCATAGGGGATAGTGCACTACTTTAGACCAGGGCCCATAGGGGATAGTGCACTACTTTAGACCAGGGCCCACAGGGGATAGTGCACTACTTTAGACCAGGGCCCATAGAGGATAGTGCACTACTTAGACCAGGGCCCATAGGGGATAGTGCACTACTTTAGACCAGGGCCCATAGGGGATAGTGCACTACTTTAGACCAGGGCCCATAGGGGATAATGCACTACTTTTGACTATGGCCCATAGGGAATAGTGCACTACTTTAGACCAGGGCCCATAGGGGATAGTGCACTACTTTAGACCAGGGCCTATAGGGGATAGTGCACTACTTTAGACCAGGACCCATAGGGGATAGTGCACTACTGTTGACCAGGGCCCATAGAGGAAGTGCACTACTGTTGACCAGGGCCCATAGGGGATAGTGCACTACTGTTGACCAGGGCCCATAGGGGATAGTGCACTACTTTAGACCAGGGCCCATAGGGGATAGTGCACTACTTTAAACCAGGGCCCAAAGAGGATAGTGCACTACTTTAGACCAGGGCCCATAGAGGATAGTGCACTACTTTAGACCAGGGCCCATAGGGGATAGTGCACTACTTTAGACCAGGGCCCATAGAGTATAGTGCACTACTGTTGACCAGGGCCCATAGAGGATAGTGCACTACTTTAGACCAGGGCCCATAGGGGATAGTGCACTACTGTTGACCAGGGCCCATAGAGGATAGTGCACTACTGTTGACCATGGCCCATAGGGGATAGTGCACTACTTTAGACCAGGACCCATAGGGGATAGTGCACTACTGTTGACTAGGGCCCATAGAGGATAGTGCACTACTTTAGACCAGGGCCCATAGGGGATAGTGCACTACTATTGACCAGGACCCATAGGGGATAGTGCACTACTTTAGACCAGGGCCCATAGGGGATAATGCACTACTTTTGACTATGGCCCATAGGGAATAGTGCACTACTTTAGACCAGGACCCATAGGGTATAGTGCAGTACTGTTGACCAGGGCCCATATAGTGCAGTACTGTTGACCAGGGCCCATATAGTGCAGTACTGTTGACCAGGGCCTTTATAGTGCAGTACTGTTGACCAGGGCCCATATAGTGCAGTACTGTTGACCAGGGCCCATATAGTGCAGTACTGTTGACCAGGGCCCAATAGGGGATAGTGCTCTACTGTTGACCAGGGCCCATAGGGGATAGTGCACTATCTGTTGACCAGGGCCCATAGGGGATAGTGCCTCTACTGTTGACCAGGGCCCATAGGGGATAGTGCACTACTGTTGACCAGGGCCCATAGGGGGATAGTGCACTACTGTTGACCAGGGCCCATAGGGGATAGTGCTCTACTGTTGACCAGGGCCCATAGGGGATAGTGCTCTACTGTTGACCAGGGCCCATAGGGCTGGTGCACTACTGTTGACCAGGGCCCATAGGGGCTGGTGCACTACTGTTGACCAGGGCCCATAGGGGATAGTGCACTACTGTTGGACCAGGGCCCCATAGGGATAGTGCTCTACTGTTGACCAGGGCCCATAGGGGATAGTGCACTACCTTTAGACCAGGGGCCATAGGGGATAGTGCTCTTACTGTTGACCAGGGCCCATAGGGGATAGTGCACTACTGTTTGACCAGGGCCCATAGGGGATAGTGCTCTACTGTTGACCAGGGCCCATAGGGGATAGTGCACTACTTTAGACCAGGGCCCATAGGGGATAGTGCTCTACTGTTGACCAGGGCCATAGGGGATAGTGCTCTACTGTTGACCAGGGCCCATAGGGGATAGTGCTCTACTGTTGACCAGGGCCCATAGGGGATAGTGCCTCTACTGTTGACCAGGGCCCCTAGGGGATAGTGCACTACTTTAGGACCAGGGCCCATAGGGGATAGTGCTCTACTGTTGACCAGGGCCCATAGGGGATAGTGCTCTACTGTTGACCAGGGCCCATAGGGGATAGTGCTCTACTGTTGACCAGGGCCCATAGGGGATAGTGCTCTACTGTTGACCAGGGCCCATAGGGGATAGTGCACTACTTTAGACCAGGGCCCATAGGGATAGTGCTCTACTGTGACCAGGGCCCATAGGGGATAGTGCTCTACTGTTGACCAGGGCCCATAGGGGATAGTGCTCTACTGTTGACCAGGGCCCATAGGGGATATGTAGAAAAAATGGTGCCATTTGGCACAGATTCCACGTGTTACAACACTAGTGTACTAAGAAGTATCTTCACAAGCTTACATCACAAACACAGGAGAGGAGAGGGGGGGGAGTGAGGGGGAGAGGAGGGGAGGGAAGAGGAGGGGGGAGGGAGGGGAGGGAAGAGGAGGGGGAGAGGGAGGGGGAGGAAGAGGAGGGGGAGAGGGAGGGGAGGGAGGGAAGAGGAGGGGGAGAGGGAGGGAGGGGAGGGAAGAGAGGGGAGAGGGAGGGGAGGGAAGAGGAGGGGAGAGGGAGGGGAGGGAGGGGAGGGAAGAGGAGGGGAGAGGGAGGGAGGGGGGGGGGGGAGGGGGGGGAGGAGGAAGGGGGGGGGGGGGAAAAGGGAAGAGGAGGGGGAGAGGGAGGGGAGGGAAGGGAAGAGGAGGGGGAGGGGGAGAGGGGTTAAGAAAGGCAAGGGACATGTCGTGATGCTGAATCTGTGAAATCTCACGAGCATCATTAAATCTGAAGCTTTACAAACACTCACATGTTTAAGGCAACACACAAAACAAACACAGTCAACATGGATGATCTGTAACAGGACTATTCTACACAGGTAGGAGAGGAGGGGTTACAAGTCCAGGACACACCCAGGTTCCTGCCAAGCTTTCTGACAATCATATCTGACTAGAATCACCCACCTGAAATGTGAACATAGACCATTGTAATGTAGCGTCGGAGCTGGAGGAGTCACGTAGCCCAGACAGGGACCTCAGTGGGTACAGACACAATGCCAGAGCAGTAGCAGTGGGTCGAGGACATTTTCCTGGACCACGACAAACAAGGAGGAGAAGAACGTCTGAGGTCCTTGTCTTCTCTAAATCGATTGCTCCAATCACATGTTGAGGGTCTGAACAAAACGCACTACCTTCTGATTATTAACACACATAAACGATAGGACACACACACAACACACACACACGCACTACACTACCAATACACACACACACACCACACACACACACACACACACTCACACAGCTACACACACACACAAACCCCACACACACGCATACCACACACACACACACACACACACGCATACACGCTTTGTGGGTGAAACTCATTCTCTTGATGAAAGAGGAATCGGAACATCAGATTAAAAAAATATACGCTTTAAACATCAATGTAAATACAGATGTAGGATCTTAATTTGATCACCCTGTGCAGGACAAATCTTTCATGCTATGAGGAAATGTACAAACGTGTGCGTATTTGAGGTTAAAAGGCTTCGGAAGTTTTTAATTTACACTTTGAAATTTCAGATTGATTTTATTCACTTACAAAAAAACATCTCGCAAACCCCTACAAAATGTAAATCATTATAAGCACATAATAATTCACATTTCCGTTGTATGCAGGGTCATTTCATACGTAGCAACTGGCTCAATAAGTATCCTACATTCTATACACAGCAGTCAAATGATCAATATTATAGAGGATTATCAAGCAAACCATCGTTTTCTTATGTATTCAGATATTGTTGTATTCTGATTTTCTAATACAAATGATCTCCACTTTAAAAAGAGGCTGCGCTTGTGTTTTTGTTGAGGTGATTAATACCAAGAAGTGAGTTTGTCAAATTAACATTCTATCAGCATTATTCAACGGTATATATATAATTTCTATCAGCTATCAATGGTAACATCTCTATAAAACAGATTACAATACACCATCAGCTACAGTACAATATTACCTCACTGTCAACAGTAGAGACAGAGGATACTACAGACCCAGATTACCTCACTAGTCAAATAGGAGAAGGGATTAATATTTTTTAAAAAAACAGGACATATTAAATCACTGTCAACAGTAGAGACATAGGATTAATACAGTACAGTATTACCTTACTGTCAACGTAGAGACATAGGATTAATACAGTACATTAGTACCTCACTGTCAACAGTAGAGACATAGGATATAACTACAAGTAAGTATTACCTCACTGTCAACAGTAGAGACATGGGATTAATACATACATTATTACATCACTGTCAACGTAGAGACATGGGATGTAATACAGTTACATATTACCTCACTGTCAACAGTAGCGACACTGGCTATACAGTACAATATGTACTTCACTGTCACTCGGAGAGAAATGGATAATACAGTACAATATTAAATCCACACTTGTCAACAGTAGAGACATAGGATAATCCAGGACAGTATCTACACCTCCACTGTCAAACAGTAGAGATCATGGGAATTAATACCAGTACAGTATTACCTCACTGTCACAGTAGAGACAGAGGATTACATCCAGGACAGTATTACCTCACTGTCAACAGTAGACTGTCAACAGTATGAGAATGGGATTAATACATTACAGTATTAATCACTGTCAACAATAGAGACATGGGATTAATACAGACAATATACTCACTTCAACAGTAGAGAAAGAGGATTAATACAGTGAAGTTTACATCACTGATCACAGTAGAGGACAGAGGATTAAACAGTACAGTATTACCTCACTGTAACAAGCGACTGTCAACGTAGAGGACCATGGATAATACAGTCACACTATTACGACAACTGTTCAACCATGCGATGACATGGGATAATACAGAACAGTATTACCTCACTGTCAACAGTAGAGACAGAGGATTAATACAGTACAGTATTACCTACACTGCACCAAACAGTAGAGACAGGGATTTAAATACAGTACAATATTACACACTCGGTCATACATAGAGACCTGGGATTAATACAGTACAATATTACCTCACTGTCACAGTGAGACATGGGATTATACAGTACAATCTTACCTCACTGTCAACATGTAGTAGACATGTGATTAGTACAGATACAGTGATTACCTCACTGTCAACAGTAGAGACCTAGGATTAATACAGTACAAATAAACCTCACTGTCAACAGTAGAGATAGAAGGATTACTACAGTACAGTATTACCTCACTGTCAACAGTAGAGACAGGGATAAACAGTCCAGTATTACCTCACTGTCAACAGTGAGACATGGATTGAAATACAGTACAGTATTACCCACTGTCTAAACCGTAGAGACAGAGGATTAATACAGTACAACTATTACCTCCTGTCAACAGTTAGGAGACAGAGGATAATACAGTACAGGATTACCTCACTGTCAACAGTGAGACAGAGGATAATTACAGTAACATATTACCTCACTAGGCAACAGTAGAGACAGGGATAATACAAGTACAAGTATTACCTCAATGTCAACAGTAGAGACAGAGATTCTACAGTACAGTATTTACCGTCCTGCAAAGTAGAGACGAGGATTAATACAGTACAGTAGAATCACTGTCAACACGGTAGCGACAGCAGGATTAATACAGTACAGTATTAACCCACTGTCAACAGTAGGGAGACAGAGGATTAATACAGCTAGTATTACTCACGTCAACAGTAGAAGAATGATAGAGACAGAGGATTTAATACAGTACAGTTATTACTCATGTCAACAGTAGAGTCATTTTGGACTCCTCCCTTGCCACCAACTCTCTTCCTCCCCATTCCAACCATCAACCAACTGCCGTCCTTCATCACCCTTCTTTCGACTCACCTACCAGCCCACAGTACGACGCACTCTTATCCCGCCAAAGCACCCTCCTATATAAGTTCCCTCCCCCTCACTCTTTCACCTCATAATCCCATCCCCCTTCCTCCCTCCTTTCTCTCTGCTCCCATGAAGCATTAATCTTTTCCAATTCTAGTGTGTTTCTCCAAAACCATGCAGAGCTGGCAGCCAGAAACACCAGAGATGGCAGCCAGAATCCATTCTAGGAGATAGCAGCCAGAACCACCATACAGCGAGATAGCAGCGCCAGAACACCATACAGGAGATAGCAGCCAGAACCACCATACAGGAGATAGCAGACAGAACCACCAGGAGAATAGCAGACAGAAACACCATACAGTGAGATAGCAGACAGAACCACCATACAAGGAGATAGCAGCCGAACACCATACAGGAGATTAGCAGACAGAACCACAAGGAGATAGCAGCCAGGAACCACCATAAGGAGCTCAGACAGACATAACCAACATCCGGAGATAGCAGACGAACCACCAGGAGATAGCAGCCAGAAACACCATACAGGAGATTGCAGACAGAACCACCAGACAGGAGATAGCAGACAGAACACCAGGAGATAGGAGCCAGAACCACCATACAGGAGGAAGATAGCAGACAAACCACCATACAGGAGATAGCAGACAGAACCACCAGGAGATAGCAGCCAGAAACACCATACAGGAGATAGCAGACAGAACCACCATACAGGAGATAGCAGACAGAACCACCAGGAGATAGGAACCAGAACCACCAGGAGATAGCAGAGAGAACCAACAGAGATAGAGGAGAGAACCACCACGGACGGATAGCGCAGAAACACAGGGATAGGAGCCAGAAGAACAACCAGGAGATAGAGCCAGAACCACCAGGAGATCGCAGCCAGAACAAGGAGATAGAGCGAACCACCAGAGATAGCAGCAGAACCACAGGAGATAGGAGCCAGAACCACCAGGAGGTATGAGATAGAGCACTGCTCTACAAAGACCCTCTCTCTCTCCTCTATTACCACCCATTCATGATGTGAGTATGTGTCCAAAGGAGAATTACCGGCCCGGTGCCTTTGGTTAAATTATGCTAATTGTTTTCTTCACATGCCTGCAGTAAAAGGATAAAACATGTTAGGTAATGGAGGACAAGTTACCCAAAGAACTGCCGTTCTCCAACATCCAGTGAGTGTGTGTGCTGTCTTTTGTCTCTGTTTTTCTGCTTCAATAACACGTCACCATATTGGGCTTTTGTGATGGTATGTTATTTCTCCTGATGATTAGCCTCTAACTCTTACCTGTATCTTTAACGAGATTATACACGTATAGTTCTTCCTTCTCAACACAAGGGTCTTTGCGTACCGCAAATTCATTAACTGATCATTGATATCTTTTCAATCGCACTTCATAAACACTAACTTTTATTATAACTCAAAAACACATCATATTCATCCTTTATCACTATTACACTATAGTTAAATATTATCCCATTTTATAGATGATTAATTTTTAGTTTTCCCCCCTCCCT